>NC_042977.1:47011504-47181504 GCF_901001165.1 Salmo trutta
TCCTTCTCTGCAGAGTCCTTCTCAGTAGAGTCCTTCTCAGTAGAGTCCTTCTCTGCAGAGTCCTTCTCTGTAGAGTCCTTCTCTGTAGAGTCCTTCTCTGTAGAGTCCTTCTCAGTAGAGTCCTTCTCAGTAGAGTCCTTCTCTGCAGAGTCCTTCTCATTAGAGTCCTTCTCTGTAGAGTCCTTCTCTGTAGAGTCCTTCTCTGCAGAGTCCTTCTCTGTAGAGTCCTTCTCTGTAGAGTCCTTCTCTGTAGAGTCCTTCTCAGTAGAGTCCTTCTCAGTAGAGTCCTTCTCTGCAGAGTCCTTCTCATTAGAGTCCTTCTCTGTAGAGTCCTTCTCAGTAGAGTCCTTCTCTGTAGAGTCCTTCTCTGCAGAGTCCTTCTCTGTAGAGTCCTTCTCTGTAGAGTCCTTCTCTGTAGAATCCTTCTCTGTAGAATCCTTCTCTGTAGAGTCCTTCTCTGTAGAGTCCTTCTCTGCAGAGTCCTTCTCTGTAGAGTCCTTCTCTGTAGAGTCCTTCTCTGTAGAGTCCTTCTCTGTAGAGTCCTTCTCTGCAGAGTCCTTCTCTGTAGAGACCTTCTCAGTAGAGTCCTTCTCTGCAGAGTCCTTCTCTGTAGAGTCCTTCTCTGTAGAGTCCTTCTCTGTAGAATCCTTCTCTGTAGAATCCTTCTCTGTAGAGTCCTTCTCTGTAGAGTCCTTCTCTGCAGAGTCCTTCTCTGTAGAGTCCTTCTCTGTAGAGTCCTTCTCTGCAGAGTCCTTCTCTGTAGAGTCCTTCTCTGCAGAGTCCTTCTCTGTAGAGTCCTTCTCTGTAGAGTCCTTCTCTGTAGAATCTTTCTCTGTAGAGTCCTTCTCTGTAGAGTCCTTCTCTGTAGAATCCTTCTCTGTAGAGTCCTTCTCTGTAGAGTCCTTCTCAGTAGAGTCCTTCTCTGTAGAGTCCTTGTGTCTGAATCAGTTTAGTTTCTCTCTATTTCACTTTTGATTATTATCTATTTCATTTGCTTTGGCAATGTTAACATATGTTTCCCATGTCAATAAAGCCCCTTGAATTGAATTGAATTGATCACTGACGTGGTGCACGTATCTGCACGTATGTGACGAAGTACACCATTTTCAGGGACCACTTTTGGCTCGTGAGTTTCAGAACTTCTGGTTAAAAAGTATACAAAAGTACGGAATAATCTCTCACTGATCTCTAACTAACTGATAAAACACACAACGTGGCTATGAAATGGTTGCTAAGAGACCATTAATAAACCTACTGGACGAAGAGTTGAGTTGAAAAGTGTGAAAGTTTGGCGTGGTCACCATGGTTACCATGAACTCTGTATAGGCTATGTCCCCTGGGAGGTGGTAGCCTACTCCGAATTTGGTGAATGATAGTGCACATTTGCAAATGTGTTTATTTTATCCATTCAGTATCCATAACGACGTTCTAATAAGGATACTTAATCTTCCAACGGGTTCCCCCAAGAGTTCTAAAGGATAGGATTACAGAACATTGAGATTTCATATCCCCTGTTCTATCCTGAAGGCAATTATATCACTTGTCTCTCGCTCTCTCTCTCTCGCGCTCTCTCTCTCTCTCTCGCTCTCTCTCTCTCGCTCTCTCTCTCTCGCTCGCTCTGTTTCTCGCTCGCTCTGTTTCTCGCTCGCTCTGTTTCTCGCTCGCTCTCTTTCTCCCTCGCTCTATTTCTCTCTCTTTGTCGCTCTTTCTCTCGCTCTCTTTCTCTCTCTCTCTCTCTCTCTCTCTCTCTCTCCCTCTCTCTCTCTCTCTCTCTCTCTCTTTCTCTTTCTCTTTCTCTCGCACCCCCTCCCTGTGTCAGCCAGGACAATGTAATCAATCAATGTAATTTAATTTGATCCTTCAGGGTGGCTCCTGTTTACTGCACCAGGGTAATAAGTTTAATCTTTATCATACGCTTACGAGGGCGTAACAAATAGAGAGGGGCTCTCCACAGCTTTCAGATGAAATGTTATTAAGCTGAATGAATCATCGAGATGGGCTTCAGATTCACTTTTCAATCTAATGTATGTTTTGAAGAGGAGTTGCATGGGGCTAAGACACACTTCATACTGTAATAAAGGGGTGAGAGAGAGAGAACAAACACCCAGGGAGATACACAACATGCCCTTAGTTTCAGGACTGGATCTTAGATTGACATAACAGACTGATTTCATGAAGCTGGGTTTGCGTTCCTCGATAAAAGCTGGCTCAGGTTGTGTCGGTGAGAGACTTTATCCTGATGATTTTGATAAACCCCCCCCCAGTCAATCAGTCAGTTTCAGTCCTGCTTGAAACGGTGAATGTAACACAATAGTTTAGTATTTCAGTGAGAGTCACTCAGAGGGCTTCCACTGTTCTGGGATTCATCAGATTTATTATTTAGTGGTAAACCAGCCTGTTGTATTTTTTTCAATTTAATTTAACTAGGCAAGTCAGTTAAGAACAAATTCTTATTTACAATGACGTCCTACACCGGACAAACCCAGACGACACTGGCCCGCCTTATGGGACTCCCAATCACAGCCGGTTGTGATACAACCTGGAATCAAACCAGGGTGTCTGTAGTGACACCTCTAGCACTGAGATGTAGTGCCTTAGACCGCTGCGCCACTCGGGAGCCCGATATCCAACGACTCGCCACTGAAGTATGCTCTGGAGCTATGATTAACTGGAGGTGTGTGTGTGTGTGTGCGTGCGTGCGTGCGTGTGTGTGTGTGTGTGTGATGCGCGTGCTAGCTGTTTGTTTACACGCACCCGCCCAAAATTGCTAATACCCATCTGCAACCGCCCAAATATATGTGATAAAATCCCTGCACCCGACCCTAACCCGCTAATATAGAAACGGTGCTGTGCAGTCAGAGATGGGAGAACTATCTTTTGGAAGGCCTCTTTTAGATAGGCCTATGTTTCTGCTTATAATTTCAGACATTTTGGTTGACATTTTATTAAGTCAAATTATTAGATACATACAGCTTCTCTTCTGTCATTACTTGTTCCCCTAGAAGACTGAATAAACTCTTTCTCACCAGAATAATGTAATAAAACCATAGAATGTATGCTTCAATAAAGTTGGTTAGTTTTTGTCTTTCCTCGTTCATCTCTGCTTCTCTGACGCAGCAAAGACCTTTTTAGGGAATAAATTATTTATTTTTAAATACTGGAAAGATTTTCCATGCAAAATGTCCAGTTCGACCTAACAAGTATTTGATAAGATTTCAGTGTGGATGTATATTTTGTGGTTGAAATACTATCAGGTTGTATGATGCTGATAAAGATAGCACCGCCACCTTTAGACACGGTCCCTAACCGCAGTATAAGGTTTTATGATGCTGATAAAGATAGCACCGCCACCTTTTAGAGACGGTCCCTAACTGAGCTATCAGGTTTTATGATGCTGATAAAGATAGCACCGCCACCTTTTAGAGACAGTCCCTAACTGAGCTATCAGGTTTTATGATGCTGATAAAGATAGCAACGCCACCTTTTAGAGACGGTCCCTAACTGAGCTATCAGGTTTTATGATGCTGATAAAGATAGCAACGCCACCTTTTAGAGACAGTCCCTAACTGAGCTATCAGGTTTTATGATGCTGATAAAGATAGCACCGCCACCTTTTAGAGACAGTCCCTAACTGAGCTATCAGGTTTTACGATGCTGATAAAGATAGCAACACCACCTTTTAGAGACGGTCCCTAACCAAGCATTTTATTCTCTCAAGATGCTGAAAGAAATACATCATATTTCTCCTCTCCTGTTCCAGAGTCAAAATGTACATTTGGTGCAAAGTTTTACTGCAAGAAATGCTTAATTCTTCAGGAGTTAATATTAGGCAATGTGAGAGGTTATAGACCCAATTCAAAATCCAGATTTCAGTCAGGCTACTATTCCGTTTAACCCATCTGAACAGTGCAGTTCCCTTGACGAGCCATTTTAAAGTCCCCGTCTTGTGACTGTCAAATCTCTGTAGCGCCTCACAATCATCACACATAACATAAACCCCACACTGTCACACTTCACCAAATCTTTTCCCAAACATTAGACTACAGTTCTGACCCTGCCTTCTACTCCCCATTTCACAGCTTTTCTCTTGTTTAATTCAACTCTGACAGTGGATTGAAGTTATAACAACATTTTGGTTTTTTTCTACCCAAGTTCCCAAAAGCATTTGGCACGTTACAGTTTGGCCCTAAAGGTTAAGATGAGGCTACGTACAAACGTCAGATAAAAAGAAATGAAAGAAAACCCTCAATGTAGCCTAAACTGTAGATATGAATTGCACAAGAATGATACACTTACAGTGAGGGGAGAAAAAAAAAGTATTTGATCCCCTGCTGATTTTGTACGTTTGCCCACTGACAAAGAAATGATCAGTTTATAATTTTAATGGTAGGTTTATTTGAACAGTGAGAGACAGAATAACAACTACCGCTATGACTGAGTGTGTTAGTGTGTTAGTGACTGCTGCTTCACTGGTGTGTTAGTGTGTTAGTGTGTTAGAGTGTTAGTGACTGCTGCTTCACTGGTGTGTTAGTGTGTTAGTGTGTTAGTGTGTTAGTGACTGCTGCTTCACTGGTGTGTTAGTGTGTTAGTGTGTTAGTGACTGCTGCTTCACTGGTGTGTTAGTGTGTTAGTGACTTCTGCTTCAATGGTGTGTTAGTGTGTTAGTGTGTTAGTGACTGCTGCTTCACTGGTGTGTTAGTGTGTTAGTGTGTTCGTGACTGCTGCTTCACTGGTGTGTTAGTGTGTTAGTGTGTTAGTGACTGCTGCGTCACTGGTGTGTTAGTGTGTTAGTGACTGCTGCTTCACTGGTGTGTTAGTGTGTTAGTGTGTTAGTGACTGCTGCTTCACTGGTGTGTTAGTGTGTTAGTGTGTTAGTGACTGCTGCTTCACTGGTGTGTTAGTGTGTTAGTGACTGCTGCTTCACTGGTGTGTTAGTGTGTTAGTGACTGCTGCTTCACTGGTGTGTTAGTGTGTTAGTGTGTTAGTGTGTTAGTGACTGCTGCTTCACTGGTGTGTTAGTGTGTTAGTGACTGCTGCTTCACTGGTGTGTTACTGTGTTAGTGACTGCTGCTTCACTGGTGTGTTAGTGTGTTAGTGTCCTAGTGTGTTAGTGACTGCTGCTTCACTGGTGTGTTAGTGTGTTAGTGTGTTAGTGACTGCTGCTTCACTGGTGTGTTAGTGTGTTAGTGTGTTAGTGTGTTAGTGACTGCTGCTTCACTGGTGTGTTAGTGTGTTAGTGTGTTAGTGTGTTAGTGACTGCTGCTTCACTGGTGTGTTAGTGTGTTAGTGTGTTAGTGTGTTAGTGACTGCTGCTTCACTGGTGTGTTAGTGTGTTAGTGTGTTAGTGACTGCTGCTTCACTGGTGTGTTAGTGTGTTAGTGACTGCTGCTTCACTGGTGTGTTAGTGTGTTAGTGTGTTAGTGACTGCTGCTTCACTGGTGTGTTAGTGTGTTAGTGACTGCTGCTTCACTGGTGTGTTAGTGTGTTAGTGTGTTAGTGTGTTAGTGACTGCTGCTTCACTGGTGTGTTAGAGTGTTAGTGTGTTAGTGACTGCTGCTTCACTGGTGGGTTAGTGTGTTAGTGACTGCTGCTTCACTGGTGTGTTAGTGTGTTAGTGTGTTAGTGTGTTAGTGACTGCTGCTTCACTGGTGTGTTAGTGACTGCTGCTTCACTGGTGTGTTAGTGACTGCTGCTTCACTGATGTGTTAGTTGTTTAGTGACTGCTGCTTCACTGGTGTGTTAGTGTGTTAGTGACTGCTGCTTCACTGGTGTGTTAGTGTGTTAGTGTGTTAGTGACTGCTGCTTCACTGGTGTGTTAGTGTGTTAGTGACTGCTGCTTCACTGGTGTGTTAGTGTGTTAGTGACTGCTGCTTCACTGGTGTGTTAGTGTGTTAGTGTGTTAGTGTGTTAGTGACTGCTGCTTCACTGGTGTGTTAGTGTGTTAGTGACTGCTGCTTCACTATTGTGTTAGTGTGTTAGTGACTGCTACTTCACTGGTGTGTTAGTGTGTTAGTGACTGCTGCTTCACTATTGTGTTAGTGTGTTAGTGACTGCTGCATCACTAGTGTGTTAGTGTGTTAGTGACTGCTGCTTCACTCTTGTGTTAGTGTGTTAGTGACTGCTGCATCACTAGTGTGTTAGTGTGTTAGTGACTGCTGCATCACTGTGTTCGTGTGTTACTGACTGCTGCTTCACTGGTGTGTTAGTGTGTTAGTGACTGCTGCATTACTAGTGTGTTAGTGTGTTAGTGACTGCTGCTTCACTCTTGTGTTAGTGTGTTAGTGACTGCTGCATCACTAGTGTGTTAGTGTGTTAGTGACTGCTGCATCACTGTTGTGTTAGTGACTGTTGCTTCACTGGTGTGTTAGTGTGTTAGTGACTGCTGCATCACTAGTGTGTTATTGTGTTAGTGACTGCTGCATCACTGGTGTGTTAGTGTGTTAGTGTGTTTGTGACTGCTGCATCACTGGTGTGTTAGTGTGTTAGTGACTGCTGCTTCACTAGTGTGTTAGTGTGTTAGTGTGTTAGTGACTGCTGCTTCACTGGTTTGTTAGTGTGTTAGTGACTGCTGCTTCACTGGTGTGTTTGTTGCTTCACTGGTGTGTTAATGTGTTAGTGACTGCTGCTTCACTAGCATGTTAGTGTGCTAGTGACTGCTGCTTCACTGGTGTGTTAGTGTGTTCGTGACTGCTGCATCACTAGTGTGTTAGTGTGTTAGTGTCTGCTGCATCACTGGTGTTAGTGTCTGCTGCTTCACTGGTGTTAGTGACTGCTGCTTCACTGGCGTGTTAGTGTATTAGTGACGGCTGCATCACTAGTGTGTTAGTGTGTTAGTGACTGCTGCATCACTAGTGTGTCAGTGTGTTAGTGACTGTTGCTTCACTGGTGTGTTAGTGTGTTAGTGACTGCTGCATCACTAGTGTGTTAGTGTGTTAGTGACTGCTGCTTCACTAGTGTGTTATTGTGTTAGTGTGTTAGTGACTGCTGCTTCACTGGTGTATTAGTGTGTTAGTGACTGCTGCATCACTAGTGTGTTAGTGTGTTAGTGACTGCTGCATCACTGTGTTCCTGTGTTACTGACTGCTGCTTCACTGGTGTGTTAGTGTGTTAGTGACTGCTGCATCACTAGTGTGTTAGTGTGTTAGTGACTGCTGCTTCACTGGTGTGTTAGTGTGTTAGTGACTGCTGCTTCACTATTGTGTTAGTGTGTTAGTGTCTGCTGCTTCACTGGTGTGTTAGTGTGTTAGTGACTGCTGCTTCACTATTGTGTTAGTGTGTTAGTGACTGCTGCTTCACTAGCGTGTTAGTGTGTTAGTGACTGTTGCTTCACTGGTGTGTTAGTGTGTTAGTGACTGCTGCATCACTAGTGTGTTAGTGTGTTAGTGACTGCTGCTTCACTAGTGTGTTATTGTGTTAGTGTGTTAGTGACTGCTGCTTCACTGGTGTGTTAGTGTGTTAGTGACTGCTGCATCACTAGTGTGTTAGTGTGTTAGTGACTGCTGCATCACTGTGTTCCTGTGTTACTGACTGCTGCTTCACTGGTGTGTTAGTGTGTTAGTGACTGCTGCATCACTAGTGTGTTAGTGTGTTAGTGACTGCTGCATCACTGGTGTGTTAGTGTGTTAGTGTGTTTGTGACTGCTGCATCACTGGTGTGTTAGTGTGTTAGTGACTGCTGCTTCACTAGTGTGTTAGTGTGTTAGTGTGTTAGTGACTGCTGCTTCACTGGTGTGTTAGTGTGTTAGTGACTGCTGCTTCACTGGTGTGTTTGTTGCTTCACTGGTGTGTTAATGTGTTAGTGACTGCTGCTTCACTAGCGTGTTAGTGTGCTAGTGACTGCTGCTTCACTGGTGTGTTAGTGTGTTCGTGACTGCTGCATCACTAGTGTGTTAGTGTGTTAGTGTCTGCTGCATCACTGGTGTTAGTGTCTGCTGCTTCACTGGTGTTAGTGACTGCTGCTTCACTGGCGTGTTAGTGTATTAGTGACGGCTGCATCACTAGTGTGTTAGTGTGTTAGTGACTGCTGCATCACTAGTGTGTCAGTGTGTTAGTGACTGTTGCTTCACTGGTGTGTTAGTGTGTTAGTGACTGCTGCATCACTAGTGTGTTAGTGTGTTAGTGACTGCTGCTTCACTAGTGTGTTATTGTGTTAGTGTGTTAGTGACTGCTGCTTCACTGGTGTATTAGTGTGTTAGTGACTGCTGCATCACTAGTGTGTTAGTGTGTTAGTGACTGCTGCATCACTGTGTTCGTGTGTTACTGACTGCTGCTTCACTGGTGTGTTAGTGTGTTAGTGACTGCTGCTTCACTAGTGTGTTAGTGTGTTAGTGACTGCTGCATCACTAGTGTGTTAGTGATTGCTGCTTCACTGGTGTGTTAGTGTGTTAGTGACTGCTGCATCACTAGTGTGTTAGTGTGTTAGTGACTGCTGCATCACTGTGTTCGTGTGTTACTGACTGCTGCTTCACTGGTGTGTTAGTGTGTTAGTGACTGCTGCATCACTAGTGTGTTAGTGTGTTAGTGACTGCTGCATCACTGTTGTGTTAGTGACTGCTGCATCACTAGTATGTTAGTGACTGTTGCTTCACTGGTGTGTTAGTGTGTTAGTGACTGCTGCATCACTAGTGTGTTATTGTGTTAGTGACTGCTGCATCACTGGTGTGTTAGTGTGTTAGTGTGTTAGTGACTGCTGCATCACTGGTGTGTTAGTGCGTTAGTGACTGCTGCTTCACTAGTGTGTTAGTGTGTTAGTGTGTTAGTGACTGCTGCATCATTGGTGTGTTAGTGTGTTAGTGACTGTTGCTTCACTAGTGTGTTAGTGTGTTAGTGACTGCTGCTTCACTGGTGTGTTAGTGTGTTAGTGACTGTTGCTTCACTAGTGTGTTAGTATGTTAGTGACTGCTGCATCACTGGTGTGTTAGTGACTGCTGCTTCACTAGTGTGTTATTGTGTTAGTGTGTTAGTGTGTTAGTGACTGTTGCTTCACTGGTGTGTTAGTGTGTTAGTGACTGCTGCATCTCTGGTCTGTTAGTGTGTTAGTGACTGCTGCTTCACTGGAGTGTTAGTGTGTTTGTGACTGCTGCTTCACTGGTGTGTTAGTGTGTTAGTGACTGCTGCATCACTAGTGTGTTAGTGTGTTTGTGTCTGCTGCATCACTGTGTTAGTGTGTTAGTGACTGCTGCTTCACTATTGTGTTAGTGTGTTAGTGACTGCTGCATCACTAGTGTGTTAGTGTGTTAGTGACTGCTGCTTCACTCTTGTGTTAGTGTGTTAGTGACTGCTGCATCACTAGTGTGTTAGTGTGTTAGTGACTGCTGCATCACTGTGTTCGTGTGTTACTGACTGCTGCTTCACTGGTGTGTTAGTGTGTTAGTGACTGCTGCATTACTAGTGTGTTAGTGTGTTAGTGACTGCTGCTTCACTCTTGTGTTAGTGTGTTAGTGACTGCTGCATCACTAGTGTGTTAGTGTGTTAGTGACTGCTGCATCACTGTTGTGTTAGTGACTGTTGCTTCACTGGTGTGTTAGTGTGTTAGTGACTGCTGCATCACTAGTGTGTTATTGTGTTAGTGACTGCTGCATCACTGGTGTGTTAGTGTGTTAGTGTGTTTGTGACTGCTGCATCACTGGTGTGTTAGTGTGTTAGTGACTGCTGCTTCACTAGTGTGTTAGTGTGTTAGTGTGTTAGTGACTGCTGCTTCACTGGTTTGTTAGTGTGTTAGTGACTGCTGCTTCACTGGTGTGTTTGTTGCTTCACTGGTGTGTTAATGTGTTAGTGACTGCTGCTTCACTAGCATGTTAGTGTGCTAGTGACTGCTGCTTCACTGGTGTGTTAGTGTGTTCGTGACTGCTGCATCACTAGTGTGTTAGTGTGTTAGTGTCTGCTGCATCACTGGTGTTAGTGTCTGCTGCTTCACTGGTGTTAGTGACTGCTGCTTCACTGGCGTGTTAGTGTATTAGTGACGGCTGCATCACTAGTGTGTTAGTGTGTTAGTGACTGCTGCATCACTAGTGTGTCAGTGTGTTAGTGACTGTTGCTTCACTGGTGTGTTAGTGTGTTAGTGACTGCTGCATCACTAGTGTGTTAGTGTGTTAGTGACTGCTGCTTCACTAGTGTGTTATTGTGTTAGTGTGTTAGTGACTGCTGCTTCACTGGTGTATTAGTGTGTTAGTGACTGCTGCATCACTAGTGTGTTAGTGTGTTAGTGACTGCTGCATCACTGTGTTCCTGTGTTACTGACTGCTGCTTCACTGGTGTGTTAGTGTGTTAGTGACTGCTGCATCACTAGTGTGTTAGTGTGTTAGTGACTGCTGCTTCACTGGTGTGTTAGTGTGTTAGTGACTGCTGCTTCACTATTGTGTTAGTGTGTTAGTGTCTGCTGCTTCACTGGTGTGTTAGTGTGTTAGTGACTGCTGCTTCACTATTGTGTTAGTGTGTTAGTGACTGCTGCTTCACTAGCGTGTTAGTGTGTTAGTGACTGTTGCTTCACTGGTGTGTTAGTGTGTTAGTGACTGCTGCATCACTAGTGTGTTAGTGTGTTAGTGACTGCTGCTTCACTAGTGTGTTATTGTGTTAGTGTGTTAGTGACTGCTGCTTCACTGGTGTGTTAGTGTGTTAGTGACTGCTGCATCACTAGTGTGTTAGTGTGTTAGTGACTGCTGCATCACTGTGTTCCTGTGTTACTGACTGCTGCTTCACTGGTGTGTTAGTGTGTTAGTGACTGCTGCATCACTAGTGTGTTAGTGTGTTAGTGACTGCTGCATCACTGGTGTGTTAGTGTGTTAGTGTGTTTGTGACTGCTGCATCACTGGTGTGTTAGTGTGTTAGTGACTGCTGCTTCACTAGTGTGTTAGCGTGTTAGTGTGTTAGTGACTGCTGCTTCACTGGTGTGTTAGTGTGTTAGTGACTGCTGCTTCACTGGTGTGTTTGTTGCTTCACTGGTGTGTTAATGTGTTAGTGACTGCTGCTTCACTAGCGTGTTAGTGTGCTAGTGACTGCTGCTTCACTGGTGTGTTAGTGTGTTCGTGACTGCTGCATCACTAGTGTGTTAGTGTGTTAGTGTCTGCTGCATCACTGGTGTTAGTGTCTGCTGCTTCACTGGTGTTAGTGACTGCTGCTTCACTGGCGTGTTAGTGTATTAGTGACGGCTGCATCACTAGTGTGTTAGTGTGTTAGTGACTGCTGCATCACTAGTGTGTCAGTGTGTTAGTGACTGTTGCTTCACTGGTGTGTTAGTGTGTTAGTGACTGCTGCATCACTAGTGTGTTAGTGTGTTAGTGACTGCTGCTTCACTAGTGTGTTATTGTGTTAGTGTGTTAGTGACTGCTGCTTCACTGGTGTATTAGTGTGTTAGTGACTGCTGCATCACTAGTGTGTTAGTGTGTTAGTGACTGCTGCATCACTGTGTTCGTGTGTTACTGACTGCTGCTTCACTGGTGTGTTAGTGTGTTAGTGACTGCTGCTTCACTAGTGTGTTAGTGTGTTAGTGACTGCTGCATCACTAGTGTGTTAGTGATTGCTGCTTCACTGGTGTGTTAGTGTGTTAGTGACTGCTGCATCACTAGTGTGTTAGTGTGTTAGTGACTGCTGCATCACTGTGTTCGTGTGTTACTGACTGCTGCTTCACTGGTGTGTTAGTGTGTTAGTGACTGCTGCATCACTAGTGTGTTAGTGTGTTAGTGACTGCTGCATCACTGTTGTGTTAGTGACTGCTGCATCACTAGTATGTTAGTGACTGTTGCTTCACTGGTGTGTTAGTGTGTTAGTGACTGCTGCATCACTAGTGTGTTATTGTGTTAGTGACTGCTGCATCACTGGTGTGTTAGTGTGTTAGTGTGTTAGTGACTGCTGCATCACTGGTGTGTTAGTGCGTTAGTGACTGCTGCTTCACTAGTGTGTTAGTGTGTTAGTGTGTTAGTGACTGCTGCATCATTGGTGTGTTAGTGTGTTAGTGACTGTTGCTTCACTAGTGTGTTAGTGTGTTAGTGACTGCTGCTTCACTGGTGTGTTAGTGTGTTAGTGACTGTTGCTTCACTAGTGTGTTAGTATGTTAGTGACTGCTGCATCACTGGTGTGTTAGTGACTGCTGCTTCACTAGTGTGTTATTGTGTTAGTGTGTTAGTGTGTTAGTGACTGTTGCTTCACTGGTGTGTTAGTGTGTTAGTGACTGCTGCATCTCTGGTCTGTTAGTGTGTTAGTGACTGCTGCTTCACTGGAGTGTTAGTGTGTTTGTGACTGCTGCTTCACTGGTGTGTTAGTGTGTTAGTGACTGCTGCATCACTAGTGTGTTAGTGTGTTTGTGTCTGCTGCATCACTGTGTTCGTGTGTTACTGACTGCTGCTTCACTGGTGTTTTAGTGTGTTAGTGACTGCTGCATCGCTAGTGTGTTAGTGTGTTAGTGACTGCTGCTGCACTAGTGTGTTAATTTGTAGTTGTATTTACAGTGCATTTGAAAAGTATTCAGACCCCTTGACTTTTTCACATTTTGGAAAAAGTATTTTTCTATTCTAAAATGTTATGTTACATTACAGCCTCATTCTAAATGGATCAAATTGTTTTTTTCCCCCCCCTTCATCAATCTACACACACTTCTTCTAAACTTCTTGATGGAGGAATGATGGAGTGATGATGGAGTGATGATGGAGTGATGATGGAGTGATGATGGAGGAATGATGGAGTGATGATGGAGTGATGATGGAGTGATGATGGAGTGATGATGGAGTGATGATGGAGTGATGATGGAGTGATGATGGAGGAATGATGGAGTGATGATGGAGTGATGATGGAGTGATGATGGAGGAATGATGGAGTGATGATGGAGTGATGATGGAGTGATGATGGAGTGATGATGGAGTGATGATGGAGGAATGATGGAGTGATGATGGAGGAATGATGGAGGCCACTGTGTTCTTGGGGACCTTCAATGCTACAAACATGTTTTGATACCCTTCCTGTGCCTCGACACAATACTGTTTCAGAGCGCTATGGACAATTTCTTCGACCTCATGGCTTGGTTTTTGCTCTGACATGCACTGTCACCTGTGGGACCCTATTTAGACAGGTGTGTGCCTTTCCAAATCATGTCCAATCAATTTAATTTACCACAGGTGGACGCAAATCAAGTTGTAGAAACATATCAAGGATGATCAATGGAAACAGGACGCACCTGTGCTCAATTTTGAGTCTCATAACAAAGGGTCTGAATACTTATGTAAATAAGGTATTTCTGTTTTTTTTTATTATACATTTGCAAAAATTTCTAAAAACCTCTTCTCGCTTTGTCATTATGGGGTATTGTGTGTAGATTGATGAGGGAATAAACAATTTTAATACATTTTAGAATAAGGCTATAAGGTAACAAAATGTGGAAAAAGTCAAGGGGTCTGAATACTTTCCAAATGCACTGTATTAATGATATTAGTTAATTAATTAGACCCTTTAAAAAATATATATATATTCTGGACTATCTGGAGCTTCCCCTTCATAAGCTTCGATAAGCCCCCAAACCAGTAAATACTAGCGTAGACAAAATGGCATTGAATGGGGGCAGTGGCAAGCCCTCTCATGGAGTCTTTAACAAGCAGCTTGGACTTTCTAGCCAATATCTTAGTCCTGGCAATAACATTCCCTAGCACTTTAGTGGTCATGTGTCACAGATTCCCCCGGTACTGCTGCTCATTCCGTGCACCAGTTCCGGAGGTCTACTTCATCAGCCTCTAGGGGTCACTGAACTGTCACATTACATTTACATTTTAGTCATTTATCAGACGCTTTTATCCAGAGCGACTTACAGTAGTGACATTTCATTTTATGCATTTTTAAAAAATTGTAATTTTTTTGTACTGGCCTCCCGTGGGAATCGAACCCACAACACTGGCGTTGCAAACACCATGCTGGCGTTGCAAACACCATGCTCTACCAACGCATACCTGATTCCAATTCCCATGATTAGTAATTGTATATTTGTGTGCCTTCTGTTTACCATTGTCTTGTCGGTTAATGTTCCCAAGTCCCGTTGGTCTGTGCTTTGTTATCTCGGCTTTCGCGCTGCGTGTATTGTTGTGCATTTGTTATTACGGGTCTCGCCCTGTGTAGTGTATTACGGGTCTCGTTCTGTGTAGTGTATTACGGGTCTCGCCCCGTGTAGTGTATTACGGGTCTCGTTCTGTGTAGTGTATTACGGGTCTCGCCCCGTGTAGTGTATTACGGGTCTCGTTCTGTGTAGTGTATTACGGGTCTCGCCCCGTGTAGTGTATTACGGGTCTCGTTCTGTGTAGTGTATTACGGGTCTCGTCCTGTGTAGTGTATTACGGGTCTCGTCCTGTGTAGTGTATTACGGGTCTCGTCCTGTGTAGTGTATTACGGGTCTCGTTCTGTGTAGTGTATTACGGGTCTCGTTCTGTGTAGTGTATTACGGGTCTCGTCCTGTGTAGTGTATTACGGGTCTCGTTCTGTGTAGTGTATTACGGGTCTCGTCCTGTGTAGTGTATTACGGGTCTCGTTCTGTGTAGTGTATTACGGGTCTCGTCCCGTGTAGTGTATTGCGGGTCTCGTCCTGTGTAGTGTATTACGGGTCTCGTTCTGTGTAGTGTATTACGGGTCTCGTCCCGTGTAGTGTATTACGGGTCTCGTCCTGTATAGTGTATTACGGGTCTCGCCCTGTGTAGTGTAGTGTATTGCGGGTCTCGTTCTGTGTAGTGTATTTCGGGTCTCGACCCGTGTAGTGTATTGCGGGTCTCGTCCCGTGTAGTGTATTGCGGGTCTCGTTCTGTGTAGTGTATTGCGGGTCTCGTTCTGTGTAGTGTATTACGGGTCTCGTCCCGTGTAGTGTAGTGTATTGCGGGTCTCGTTCTGTGTAGTGTATTACGGGTCTCGTCCCGTGTAGTGTATTACGGGTCTCGACCCGTGTAGTGTATTACGGGTCTCGTCTCGTGTAGTGTATTACGGGTCTCGCCCCGTGTAGTGTATTACGGGTCTCGTCCCGTGTAGTGTATTACGGGTCTGGCCCCGTGTAGTGTATTACAGGTCTCGCCCCGTGTAGTGTATTGCGGGTCTCGTCCTGTGTAGTGTATTACGGGTCTCGTCCTGTGTAGTGTATTACGGGTCTCGTCCTGTGTAGTGTATTACGGGTCTCGTCCTGTGTAGTGTATTACGGGTCTCGTCCTGTGTAGTGTATTGCGGGTCTCGTTCTGTGTAGTGTATTACGGCTCTCGCCCCGTGTAGTGTATTACGGGTCTCGTCCTGTGTAGTGTATTACGTATCTCGTTCTGTGTAGTGTATTACGAGTCTCGTCCTGTGTAGTGTATTACGGGTCTTGTCCTGTGTAGTGTATTACGGGTC
Source organism: Salmo trutta (assembly GCF_901001165.1). Taxonomy (NCBI): domain Eukaryota; kingdom Metazoa; phylum Chordata; class Actinopteri; order Salmoniformes; family Salmonidae; genus Salmo; species Salmo trutta. The sequence continues at coordinate 47,026,843 of NC_042977.1, forward strand.
TCGCCCCGTGTAGTGTATTGCGGGTCTCGTTCTGTGTAGTGTATTACGGGTCTCGCCCCGTGTAGTGTATTACGGGTCTCGTCCCGTGTATTGTATTACGGGTCTCATCCCGTGTAGTGTATTACGGGTCTCGTCCCGTGTAGTGTATTACGGGTCTCGTTCTGTGTAGTGTATTACGGGTCTCGTCCCGTGTAGTGTATTACGGGTCTCGCCCCGTGTAGTGTATTACGGTTCTCGTTCTGTGTAGTGTATTACGGGTCTCGTTCCGTGTAGTGTATTAAGGGTCTCGCCCCGTGTATTGTTGTGCATTTGTTATTACGGGTCTCGCCCCGTGTAGTGTATTACGGGTCTCGTCCCGTGTAGTGTATTACGGGTCTCGTCCCGTGTAGTGTATTACGGGTCTCGTCCCGTGTAGTGTATTACGGGTCTCGTCCCGTGTAGTGTATTACGGGTCTCGTCCCGTGTAGTGTATTACGGGTCTCGTCCCGTGTAGTGTATTACGGGTCTCGTCCCGTGTAGTGTATTTTGGGTCTCGTCCCGTGTAGTGTATTTCGGGTCTCGTCCTGTGTAGTGTATTACGGGTCTCGTCCCGTGTAGTGTATTACGGGTCTCGTCCTGTGTAGTGTATTACGGGTCTCGTCCTGTGTAGTGTATTACGGGTCTCGTTCTGTGTAGTGTATTACGGGTCTCGTCCCGTGTAGTGTATTACGGGTCTCGACCCGTGTAGTGTATTACGGGTCTCGTCTCGTGTAGTGTATTACGGGTCTCGTCCCGTGTAGTGTATTACGGGTCTGGCCCCGTGTAGTGTATTACAGGTCTCGCCCCGTGTAGTGTATTGCGGGTCTCGTCCTGTGTAGTGTATTACGGGTCTCGTTCTGTGTAGTGTATTACGGGTCTCGTCCTGTGTAGTGTATTGCGGGTCTCGTCCTGTGTATTGTTGTGCATTTGTTATTACGGGTCTCGTCCCGTGTAGTGTATTGCAGGTCTCGTCCTGTGTAGTGTATTACGGGTCTCGTTCTGTGTAGTGTATTACGGGTCTCGTCCCGTGTAGTGTATTACGGGTCTCGTCCTGTGTAGTGTATTACGGGTCTCGTCCTGTGTAGTGTATTACGGGTCTCGTCCTGTGTAGTGTATTGCGGGTCTCGTTCTGTGTAGTGTATTACGGCTCTCGCCCCGTGTAGTGTATTACGGGTCTCGTCCTGTGTAGTGTATTACGTATCTCGTTCTGTGTAGTGTATTACGAGTCTCGTCCTGTGTAGTGTATTACGGGTCTTGTCCTGTGTAGTGTATTACGGGTCTCGCCCCGTGTAGTGTATTGCGGGTCTCGTTCTGTGTAGTGTATTACGGGTCTCGCCCCGTGTAGTGTATTACGGGTCTCGTCCCGTGTATTGTATTACGGGTCTCATCCCGTGTAGTGTATTACGGGTCTCGTCCCGTGTAGTGTATTACGGGTCTCGTTCTGTGTAGTGTATTACGGGTCTCGTCCCGTGTAGTGTATTACGGGTCTCGCCCCGTGTAGTGTATTACGGGTCTCGTTCTGTGTAGTGTATTACGGGTCTCGTTCCGTGTAGTGTATTAAGGGTCTCGCCCCGTGTATTGTTGTGCATTTGTTATTACGGGTCTCGCCCCGTGTAGTGTATTACGGGTCTCGTCCCGTGTAGTGTATTACGGGTCTCGTCCCGTGTAGTGTATTACGGGTCTCGTCCCGTGTAGTGTATTACGGGTCTCGTCCCGTGTAGTGTATTACGGGTCTCGTCCCGTGTAGTGTATTACGGGTCTCGTCCTGTGTAGTGTATTACGGGTCTCGCCCCGTGTAGTGTATTACGGGTCTCGTCCTGTGTTGTGTATTACGGGTCTCGTCCTGTGTAGTGTATTACGGGTCTCGTCCTGTGTAGTGTATTACGGATCTCGTCCTGTGTAGTGTATTACGGGTCTCGTCCCGTGTAGTGTATTACGGGTCTCGTCCCGTGTAGTGTATTACGGGTCTCGTCCTGTGTAGTGTATTACGGGTCTCGTCCTGTGTAGTGTATTACGGGTCTCGTCCTGTGTAGTGTATTACGGGTCTCGTCCTGTGTAGTGTATTACGGGTCTCGTTCTGTGTAGTGTATTACGGGTCTCGCCCCGTGTAGTGTATTACGGGTCTCGTTCTGTGTAGTGTATTACGGGTCTCGTTCTGTGTAGTGTATTACGGGTCTCGTTCTGTGTAGTGTATTACGGGTCTCGTTCTGTGTAGTGTATTACGGGTCTCGTTCTGTGTATTTATTATTTTGGGTTACAACTCTGTGTGTTTGGTATACGTGTTTGTTTTGGGCTTCGTCCCTGTGTCTTTTCATGGGATGTTGTATATTTTGGGTGGAGTATTAAACCCCCATATTACGAATTCCTGCACCAGTCATGTATACAACGTGACATCATGCTCCCACCTCCCAAGCTTCCATAAATGATGCATCCCAGGTAGCTAACAGTGGTTTTAGTCGTTAGCACCTCACCCCTATAGCTCCACTCTGATTTCAAAGGACATACACAATTTAGGTCTGGACCCAAAATGAATTGCCTCAGTTTTACCTAAGTGCAGAGATCGTTTATTATCTCCAAGCTAGTTGCTAATGTTAGTAAGCTCTCTGCTAAGTATGCTCTCCAACACAGTTTTACTTTTGTGAGACACCAGAAGTGTAGAGTCATCCGCATAAAGGAAAAGACAGCAAGAACAAGCATCTTTCATATCGTTTAAATACAGTAAAAACAGTAGAGGCCCAAGCACGCGCCCCTGCGGAACGCCACAACTCAATGGTTTTGCCTGAGACAGTGAACCATTAACCTCTAATACTTGCTCCCTACCTGACAAATAAGACTTTACCCAGCCTAGAGGGATACTGCTCAACCCCAGTACCTCCAGTTTAGAAGACAGTGGTTAACTGTATCAAAGGCCTTCTGCAGGCCAAGCAGTACCATTCCACAGAGATTTTCCCTCATCAATCTCTTTCCTGATGAAGTCAGTCAAGTAAAGTAGACATGAATCAGTGGAGTATGTTTTTCTAAAACCCGACTGAAAATCAGACATTAGACCCTGTTTGTTGACATATTCATAAATTTGCTCATGTACAATTCTCTCCAGGATCGTTGATGTTACACTGAGGATAGATACAGGTCTGTAATTCCCAGGGTCAGACTCTATCCCCTTCTTATAGAGAGGTATAGCTTTAGCTTCTTTCATGTCCCTGGGAGAGATGCCTTGTTCCAAGGGAGAGATTAGCGATATGTGTAATGCAGGGGGCAATTTTCTCAGAGCATTTAAGCTGCTAGCATACTGGCTATTTTAGCTGTTGCTACCTTTGCAAAAATAAAAATAGTTTTGCTGAACCCCTAACTCGGCATAATACTTCTTGACTTGTTTGTTTCCGTACAAACCAGAACTGGTGGGCAGCTTGCTGGTGGCAGAACTGAAAAAATAAAAAACCTCTGCTTTATCGTATAACTTCTCCCGCCTGATGTTCAGTCCAATACTGTTTAATGTGTTTTTGGTACTACAGCCTAGTTCCTTAAATTATTTCCAAAGCTTTTTAGAGTACTTTTTGTTCTCAATAATTTTATCAGCAAAATAACACCTCTTAGCTTCATCCATAGTGCTCTGTGCCTCATTTCTGTGACGTTTATATAGAACAAAATCAGGCTGCTCTTGAGAGTTTTTAAATTTCTTAAAGGCCTTATTCCATTAGCGGCTTCCAAGGCAGCAGATAATCTTCCTGGGGTACAGCAACATTAAGACAGTTATATACAGTTTCAAATGTGACATTACATTTCATAACACTTTACCCAATACATTTAGCATGTTCCCTCAGGCCACTACTCCACTATCACATATTTACAATACAACATCCATTTGTACGTGTGTGCAGAGTGCATGTCTTATCATGTGTATGTGTGTCTGTGCCTGAGTGTGTCTCTTCACAGTCCCCCCTGTTCCATAAGGTGTATTTTTATCAGTTTTTTAAATCTGATTCTACTGCTTGCATCAGTTATCTGATGTGGAATAGAGTTCCATGTAGCCATGGCTCTATGTAGTACTGTGCGCCTCCCATAGTCTGTTCTTGACTTGGGGATTGTGATGAGACCTTTGGTGTCTTGTGGGGTATGTATGGGTATCTGAGCTGTGTGCTAGTAGTTCAAACAGACACCTCGATTAATTCAGCATGTCAACACTTCTTACAAAAACAAGTAACGATGAAGTCAATCTCTCCTCCACTTTGAGCCATGAGAGACTTACATGCATATTATTCATGTTAGCTCTCCTTGTACATTTAAGGGTCTGCCGTGCTGCCCTGTTCTGAGCCATTTGCAATTTTTTGAGGTCCCTCTTTATGCACCTGACCACATGACTGAACAGTAGTCCAGGTGAGACAAAACTAGAGCCTGTAGGACCTGCCTTGTTGATAGTGTTGTTAAAAAGACAGAGCATCTTAGCTACTGTTGTATCAACAGGTTTTGACCATGACAGTTTACAATCCAGGGTTACTCCAAGCAGTTTAGTCACCTCAACTTGCTCAAGTTCCACATTATTTATTGCAAGATTCGGTTGAGGTTTAGTGAATAATTTGTCCCACATACAATGCTCTTGTCACGTCCTGACCCTAGTAAGATGTCATTTTCTATAGTAGAGTAGGTCAGGGCATGACAGGGGGTGTTTTGGGTGGTTTGTCTGTTTTCTATTTCTATATTTAAGTTCTAGAGAGATCAACTAGAGTCATGAGAAGATGAGGCCATTCCATCCCAGACTGAATGGATGGTTCTGGGAGTTTACAACAAAGGTTCATTCCATGTGTGTATTTTTTTTGTTTGTTGGGTGGGGGGTCCTTTTGTTTGTGTGTCTGCCTATGACAATGCACTGATCACCTATGTTGTTTTTTTTGGGTTGATCTCCAATTGGAGGCAGCTGGTCCTCGTTGTCTCTAATTGGAGATCATATTTAAGTAGAGGTTTTTCTTCCTGGGTTTTGTGGGTTACTATATTTTGAGTAGTGTTTGTTTCTCTCTGCGTCACGGTTTGTTGTTTTGTTAATTCAGTTATTTATGTATTGCAAAGTTTCACAGATTTAATAAAATGTGGAACTACAACCACGCTGCACTTTGGTCTGCTCCTTTCGACAGCCGTGACAGCTCTTCGTTTTTGAAATATTTAGGACCAATTTATTCCTTGTCACCCATTCTGAAACTAACTGCAGCTCTTTGTTAAGTGTTGCAGTCATTTCAGTTTCTGTAGTAGCTGACATGTATAGTGTTGAGTCATCCGTATGCATAGACACATCTGGCTTTACTCAAGGCCAATGGCGTGTCATTAGTAAAGATCGAAAAAAGTAAGGGGCCTAGACAGCTTCCATGGGGAATTCTTGATTCTACCTGGATTATGTTTGAGAAGCTTCCATTAAAAAACACCCTCTGTGTTCTGTTAGACAGGTAACTCTTTATCCACAACATAGCAGGGGGTGTAAAGCCATAACACATACGTTTTTCCATCAGCAGACTATGATCGACAATGTCAAAAGCTGCACTAAAGTCTAACGAAACAGCTCTCACAATCTTTTCAGGACAACTGTCATTTGTGTAAATGCTGTGCTTGTTGAATGTCCTTCCCTATAAGCGTGCTGAAAGTCTGTTGTCAATTTGTTTACAGGAAAATAGCATTGTATCTGGTCAAATACCATTTTTTCCAGTAGTTTACTAAGGGTTGGTGACGGGTTGATTGGTCGAGTCATGTGCGTCGTACAGAGCGGACCAAGGCGCAGCGTGAGTTGAGTTCCACATCTTTAATATACAGTGAAACTTCCACAAAACAATAACCAAACAACGAAACGTGACTTAACTGGTGCAACAAGCACATACACAAAACAATATCCCACAAATGCAGGTGGGAGAAAGGGCTTCCTAAATATGATCCCCAATTAGAGGCAACGATTACTAGCTGCCTCTAATTGGGAAACATACAACTCACCAACATAGAAAAAGAATGACTAGAACACCCCCCTAGTCACACTCTGACCTAAACACCACAGAGAACCAAGGGCTCTCCATGGTCAGGTTGTGACAGTACCCCCTCCCCCCAAAGGTGCGGACTCCGGCCGCAAAACCTGAAACCAAATAGGGAGGGTAGGGGGGTGACTAGTGTCGGCTCCGGTGCGGGTCGTAGCCCCCGCCCAGACCCCGGATCCAGCCATGGCGCCGGGCTGAACGCTGTGCCTGGACTGGGCATCAGCGCAGAGGAAGGCTCCGGCCTTGGAGCGGTACTGGATGCCGTGCCTGGACTGGGCACCGGCGCAGAGGAAGACTTCGGCCATGGAGCTGGGTTGGCTGCCATGCCTGGACTGGGCACCAGCGTAGAGGAAGGCTCCGGCCCTGGAGCGGGACTGGACGCCGTGCCAGGACTGGACGCCATGCTTGGACTGGGCACCGGCGCAGAATAAGGCTCTGGCCATGGCACCGGCACAGGAAGCTCCGGACCGTTGACCGTCACTTGAGGCTCTGGGCCGTTGACCGTCGCTGGAAGCTCCGGACTGTGAACCGTCGCTGGAAGCTCCGGACTGTGAACCGTCGCTGGAAGCTCCGGACTGTGAACCGTCGCTGGAAGTTCTGGACTGTAAACCGTCGCTGGAGGTTCTGGGCTGTAGAGGCGCACTGGAGGCCTAGTGCGTAGAGCCGGCACAGGTTTCACCGGACTAATGACACGCACTTCAGGGCGAGTGCGGGGAGCTGGCACAGGACGTACCGGACTGGGGAGGCGCACTGGAGGCCTGGTGCGTGGAGCCGGTACAGGTTTTATCGGACTAATGACACGCACTTCAGGGCGAGTGCGGGGAGCTGGCACAGGACGTACCGGACTGGGGAGGCGCACTGGAGGCCAGATGCGTGAAACCGGCACAGACTTCGCCAGACTGCTGACAGGCTCTTTAGGTCGAATGTTGAGCAGAACACACTTGACCAACATCTCTCCTCTCTCTCTCCCCCAACTTCTCCATCGCCTCTCTGACGGTCTCTGGCTCTTCCCTCTGCTCACCGGCCAGCTCCATGTGCCCCCCCCCAAAAGAATCTTGGGATTTATGTGGCAGCGGACTGGTGACCCGCTCTTCCAAATGCCTGCACTGCAGCATACTCCTAGCCAAAACCTCTCTCCGGTATCCCTCATTGAACTCCTCCAGAGACTCCCATTCGGGCTCTGGCACTCTCCGCTGCTCAGCTGTCCGCCCCATGTGCCCCCCCCCCATGATTTCCTCCCATGTCCAAAACTCCTTTACCTCATGAACACACTGCTTGGTCCTTGCTTGGTGGGATATTCTGTCACGTGCGTCGTACAGAGCGGACCAAGGCGCAGCGTGAGTTGAGTTCCACATCTTTAATATACAGTGAAACTTCCACAAAACAGTAAACAAACAACGAAACGTGACTTAACTGGTGCAACAAGAACATACACAAAACAATATCCCACAAATGCAGGTGGGAGAAAGGGCTTCCTAAATATGATCCCCAATTAGAGGCAACGATTAACAGCATGCCTCTAATTGAGAACCATACAAACCACCAACATAGAAAAAGAATGACTAGAACACCCCCCAGTCACGCTCTGACCTAAACACCACAGAGAACCAAGGGCTCTCTATGGTCAGTGCGTGACAGGTCGGCTATATTTTGAGCCAGTAAAGGGAGTTTTACTATTCTTGTGTAGCAGAATGACTTTAGCTTCCCTCCACACACTTTCTAGTAGGCTGAGATTGAAGATATGGCAAAGATATTTCCATCCAGGATGTCAGATCCCAGTGGCTTGTTATTGTTGTGAACTCATTATTGTTGTCTATCTTCTGCCACTCTCACTTCACGGAATTCAAATTGACAATGCTTGTCTTTCAGAATTGTATCATTTATACTTGGATGTGTACTGTAGTGTCAGCGTTTTTTTGCTGGCATGTCATGCCTAAGTTTGCTAATGTTGCCAATGATAAATGTAATTGGCAGTATCAGTGTGTTTTGTGATGAATGAGACATCTGATTCAATGAATGAGTTTTAATTTCATGTGCTCCAAAACTCCATTCTTTGTCTAATTTATCTTGATTTCATAGTGTAGTTTCTTCTTCTTTTTATTCAGTTCAGTGACATGATTTCTCAATTTGCAGTACTTTTGTCAATAGGTTGTGCAGCCAGACTTATTTGCCATTCCTTTTGCCTAGTCCACGGATATTTAACAATTATGACTGCTGCATCACTAGAGTGTTAGTGTGTTAGGGACTGCTGCATCGTTAGTGTGTTAGTGTGTTAGTGACTGCTGCATCACTAGTGTGTTAGTGTGTTAGTGACTGCTGCTGCTTCACTATTGTGTTAGTGTGTTATTGCCTGCTGCTTCACTGGTGTGTTAGTGTGTTAGTGACTGCTGCATCACTATTGTTTTAGTGTGTTGGTGACTGCTGCATCGCTAGTGTGTTAGTGTGTTAGTGACTGCTGCATCACTAGTGTGTTAGTGTGTTAGTGACTGCTACATCACTAGTGTGTTAGTGTGTTAGTGACTGCTACATCACTAGTGTGTTAGTGTGTTCGTGACTGCTGCATCACTAGTGTGTTGGTGACTGCTGCATCACTAATGTGTTAGTGATTGCAGCATCGCTAGTGTGTTAGTGTGTTGGTGACTGCTGCATCGCTAGTGTGTTAGTGTGTTGGTGACTGCTGCATCACTAGTGTGTTAGTGTGTTGGTGACTGCTGTTAGTGACTGCTGCATCACTAGTGTGTTAGTGACTGCTGCATCACTACTGTGTTAGTGACTGCTGCATCACTAGTGTGTTAGTGTGTTGGTGACTGCTGCATCACTAGTGTGTTAGTGTGTTGGTGACTGCTGCATCGCTAGTGTGTTAGTAATTGCTGCATCACTAGTGTGTTAGTGTGTTGGTGACTGCTGCATCACTAATGTGTTGGTGACTGCTGCATCGCTATTGTGTTAGTGTGTTGGTGACTGCTGCATCACTAGTGTGTTGTTGACTGCTGCATCACTAGTGTGTTAGGTACTGCTGCATCACTAATGTGTTAGGGATTGCTGCATCACTAGTGTGTTAGTGTGTTAGATGCTCTGCCTCATTGTTGGCTAATTGTCTAGGATTTATAGAAGCGGCAGGAGAGGAGGAGGGAAGGGATGATTTATAGAAGCGATGGGGGAGGAGGAGAGAAGGAATTATTTATAGAAGCGATGGGGGAGGAGGAGAAGAGAATGAGAGACGGGATGATTTATAGTTGTGATGGGGAGGAGAAGGAGAGAAGGGATGATTTGTACTGTAGATGAGATGGAGGAGAGAAGGGATGATTTATACTGTAGATGCGATGGGGGAGGAGGAGAAGAGAAGAGAAGAAGGGATGATTTATAGAAGCAATCATGGGAGGAGAGAAGGAGTGAAGGGATGATTTATAGAAGCGATGAGGGAGTGGGGAAGGGATGATTTATAGAAGCGATGGGGGAGTGGGGAAGGGATGATTTATAGAAGCGATGGGGGAGTGGGGAAGGGATGATTTATAGAAGTGATGGGGAAGGAGGAGAGACGGAGGGAAGGGATGAGTTATAGAAGCGATGGGGAGGAGGAGGAGAGAAGGAGGGAAGGGATGATTTATATAAGCGATGGGGGAGGAAGAGGAGAGAAGGGATGATTTATAGAAGCGATGGGGAGGAGGCTGAGAGAAGGGATGATTTATAGAAGCGATGGGGGAGGAGGAGAGAAGGAGAGAGGGGATGGTATATAAAAGCGATGGGGGAGCAGTAGAGAAGGGGGGAAGGGATGATTTATAGAAGCGATGGGGTGGAGGAGAGGAGGAGGGAAGGGAAGATTTATAGAAGCGTTGAGGGAGGAGGAGAAGAGAATGACAGAATGGATGATTTATAGAAGTGATGGAGCGAAGGGATGATTTATACTGTAGATGTGATGGGGGAGGAGTAGAATAGAAGGAGGAAGGGATGATTTATAGAAGCGATCGGGTAGGAAAGAAGGAGTAAAGGGATGATTTATTGAAGCAATGGGGAGGAGGAGGGAAGGGATGATTTATAGAAGCGATGGGGGAGGAGGAGGGAAGGGATGATTTGTAGAAGTGATGGGGAGGAGAAAAGGGATGATTCATAGAAGCGATGGGGGAGGAGGAGGGAAGGGATGATTTATAGAAGCGATGGGGGAGGAGGAGAAGGGAAGAGATGATTTATAGAAGCGATGATGGAGGAGGAAAGGGATGATTTATAGAAGTGATGGGGAGGAGGAAGAGGGAAGGAATGATTTATAGAAGTGATTGGGAGGAGGAGAGAAGGGATGATTTATAAAAGCAATGGGGGAGGAGGAGGGGATGGATGTTGCTCCCAGACGAATATAATGTGATTAACTAACAGCCATGTGCCATTGCAGGGCAAGATCTTGGCGACGAGAGAGATTGGTTTCTTTCCCAGCGATGCCGTTAGGCCCTGCCCATGTGTAAGTCTAGATGCTAATCAACCTTATTTAACAACTTATTTAAAGGCTTGATGAAGCATTCATAAACCTTTATAAGCCTTCATAAACTTTCATAAGCCTTCATAAACCCTTTCTAATGCCTACGTTCTTCACAGGTGATTAGTGCACATGACCTCGAACTTGTCTGCATTGATTTTATTTCGCTGGAAATAACAGCGTTTCTCACTGTTTCTCCCAGGTACCCAAACCAGTGGATTATTCAGCCCAGCTGTGGTAGGTGAAACAGCAACTCTTATATGTTCGCAATAGTAATGTAATTGTTTCTGGGTTTCCAATGGTTATTTGTGGACTGTTTGTGATTGTCTAATGATTGTGTAATAGTTGTGTGTTGATTGTGCGATTGTTGGTTGTCTGATGGTTGTATGTCGGTTGTGTGTTGGTTGTGTGAAGGTTATCTGATGTTGTCTTATGGTTATCTCATGGTTTTCTCATGGTCAGGTTTGCAGGGCCAATGGAGAGGCAGGAGGCGGCAGTAAAGCTGATGGACAGAGAGAACAGCACCTACCTGATCAGACACCGGACCAGAGAGTCTAACGAGTATGCCATCAGTATCAAGTAAGTGGACCTGGGTCCCGGGACGTGTGAGTGTGTGTGTCAGCATCATGTACGTGCAGCAGGGGCATGATCTTCCCTTCCAGGACCATGGTGTAACTGTCATGTCACACTGTCCTGTTCAAGAGCCATTGATAGTCTGAAAGCTTTTTTTAGGGTCTGTGTTTTTACCTTCCAGTTTATATGTGGAGCAGGGAATTACAACTTCAGCTGTTACAAACAGAACCAGGATTTAACTGCAGTGTCACTGGACACGCTCATGGTCAGTTAGACATTCAAACTGTATTTTTTGGGATGTGTCAGACATTGTTCAGTTATTCGGCTACGGTCTATGAGCTAGAGACTATGAAGTAAGAGTCTAAAGCAGAGTTGTTGTTCAGTTATTCGGCTACGGTCTATGGGCTAGAGACTATGAAGTAGAGCAGAGTCGAGGGCCTCGGAAATGGTGTCTGGTAATGTGACACAGCTCTCCAGCCAGAGGCATTCAAGTCGTGGTGGACTTTATGGTTGTCAAGGTGGGCTCTATGGTTGTCAAGGTGGGCTCTATGGTTGTCAAGGTGGGCTCTATGGTTGTCAAGGTGGACTCTATGGTTGTCAAGGTGGGCTCTATGGTTATCAAGATGGACTCTATAGTTTCATGGTGGGCTCTATAGTTTCATGGTGGACTCTATGGTTATCAAGGTAAACTCTATGGTTGTCATGGCGGACTCTATGTTTATCAAGGTGGACTCTATGGTTATCAAGGTGGACTCTGTGGTTATCAAGGTGGACTCTATGTTTATCAAGGTGGACTCTATGGTGGACTCAATGTTTATCAAGGTGGACTCAATGGTTATCAAGGTGGACTCTGTGGTTATCAAGGTGGACTCTGTGGTTGTCAAGGTGGGCTCTATGGTTATCAAGATGGACTCTATAGTTTCATGGTGGGCTCTATAGTTTCATGGTGGACTCTATGGTTATCAAGGTAAACTCTATGGTTGTCATGGCGGACTCTATGTTTATCAAGGTGGACTCTATGGTTATCAAGGTGGACTCTGTGGTTATCAAGGTGGACTCTATGTTTATCAAGGTGGACTCTATGGTGGACTCAATGTTTATCAAGGTGGACTCAATGGTTATCAAGGTGGACTCTGTGGTTATCAAGGTGGACTCTGTGGTTATCAAGGTGGACTCTGTGGTTATCAAGGTGGACTCTGTGGTTATCAAGGTGGACTCTGTGGTTATCAAGGTGGACTCTGTGGTTATCAATGGTGGACTCTGTGGTTATCAATGGTGAACTCTGTGGTTATCAAGGTGGACTCTGTGGTTATCAAGGTGGACTCTGTGGTTTCAATGGTGGACTCTGTGGTTATCAAGGTGGACTCTGTGGTTATCAAGGTAGATTCTGTGGTTGTCAAGGTGGACTCTATGGTTGTCAAGGTGGACTCTATGGTTGTCAAGGTGGATTCTATGGTTATCATGGTGGACTCTATGCTGGACTCTATGGTTGTCAAGGTGGACTCTATGGGTGTCCTGCACACACAAGTCTGAGTTAGCCCATTTGGTTAAAGTCACTCATGACTGCATGGCCAGGCACAACTCCAACACCTTCATTCAGTTTGCCGATGACACAATAGTGGTAGGCCTGATCACCGACAACGACGAGACAGCCTATAGGGAAGAGGTTAGAGACTTGGCCACATGGTGCCAGGACAACAACCTCTCCCTCAATGTGATCAAGACAAAGGAGATGATTGTGGACTACAGGAAAAAGAGGATCGAGCACGCCCCTATTCTCATTGACGGGGCTGTAGTGGAGCAAGTTGAGAGCTTCAAGTTCCTTGGTATCCACATCACCAACAAACTATCATGGTCCAAGCACATCAAGACATTCATGAAGAGGGCACGACAAAACCTATTCCCCCTCAGGAGCCTGAAAAGATGTGGCATGGGTCCTCAGATCCTCAAAAGGTTCTACAGCTGCACTATCGATAGCATCCTGACTGGTTGCATCACTGCCTGGTATGGCAACTACTTTGTCTCTGACCGCAAGGCACTACAGAGGGTAGTGCGAACGGCCCAGTACATCACTGGGGTTCCTGCGATTCAGGACCTCTATACCAGGCGGTGTCAGAGGAAGGCCCTAAAAATTGTCAAATACTCCAGCCACCCTAGTCATAGACTGTTCTCTCTGCTACCACACGGCAAGCGGTACCAGAGCGCCAAGTCTAGGTCCAAGAGGCTTCTAAACAGCTTCTACCCCCAAGCCATAAGACTTCTGAACATATAATCAAATGGCTACCCAGAATATTTGCGTTGTCCCTTTCCCTTTTACGCTGCTGCTATTCTCTGTTTATAATCTATGCATAGTCACTTTAATAACTCTACCTACATGTACATATTACCTCAATTACCTCGACTAACCTGTGCCCCCGCACATTGACTCTGTACCGGTACCCCCTGTATATATAGCCTCGCTACTTTTATTTACAGTTGAAGTCGGAAATTTACATACACTTTAGCCAAATACATTTAAACACAGTTTTTCACAATTCCTGGCATTTAATCCTAGTACAAATTCCCTGTCTTAGGTCAGTTAGGATCACCATTTTATTTTAAGAATGTTAAATGTCAGAATAATAGAAGAGAGAATGATTTATTTCAGCTTTTATTTCTTTCATCACATTCCCAGTGGGTCAGAAGTTTACATACACTCAATTAGTATTTGGTAGCATTGCCTTTAAATTGTTTAACATGGGTCAAACTTTTTGGGTAGCCTTCCACATGCTTTGGGTAGCCTTCCAAAGTTGGGGGAATTTTGGCCCATTCCTCCTGACAGAGCTGGTGTAACGGAGTCAGATTTGTAGGCCTCCTTGCTCGCACACGCTTTTTCAGTTCTGCCCACACATTTTCTATAGGACGGAGGTCAGGGCTTTGTGATGGCCACTCCAATACCTTGACTTTCTTGTCCTTAAGCCATTTTGCCACAAATTTGGAAGTATGCTTGGGGTCATTGTCCATTTGGAAGACTCATTTGCAACCAAGCTTTAACTTCTTGACTGATGTCTTGAGATGTTGCTTCAATATATCCACATAATTGTTCTCCCTAATGATGCCATCTATTTTGTGAAGTGCACCAGTCAGCAGCAAAGCAACCCCACAACATGATGCTGCCACCCCCGTGCTTCACGGTTGGGATGGTGTTCTTCGGCTTGCAAGCTTCGCCCTTTTTCCTCCAAACATAACGATGGTCATTATGGCCAAACAGTTATATATTTGTTTCATCAGACCAGAGTACATTTTTTCCAAAAAGCACGAACTTTGTCCACATGTGCAGTTTCAAACCGTAGTCTGGCTTTTTTATGACGGGTTTGGAGCAGTGGTTCTTCTTGCTGAGCGGCCTTTCAGGTTATGTCGATATAGGACTCATTTTAATGTGGATATAGATACTTTTGTACCCTCCAGCATCTTCTTAAGGTCCTTTGATGTTATTCTGGGATTGATTTGCACTTTTCACACCAAAGTACGTTAATCTCTAGGAGACAGAATGCGTCTCCTTCCTGAGCGGTATGATGGCTTCGTGGTCCCATGGTGTTTATACTTGCATACTATTGTTTGTACAGATGAATGTGGTACCTTCAGGCGTTTGGAAATTTCTCCCAAGGATGAACCAGACTTGGGGTGTTCTACAATTTTTTTCTGAGGTCTTGGCTGATTTCTTTCGATTTTCCCATGATGTCAAGCAAAGAGGCACTGAGTTTGAAGGTAGGCCTTGAAGTACATCCACAGGTACACCTCCAATTGACTCAAATTATGTCAATTAGCCTATCAGAAGCTTCTAAAGCCATGACATCATTTTCTGGAATTTTCCAAGTAAACTTCTGAACCACTGGAAATGTGATACAGTGAATTATAAGTGAAATAATCTGTCTCATAACAATTGTTGGACAAATTTATTGTCATGCACAAAGTAGATGTCCTAACCGACTTGCCAAAACTATCGTTTGTTAACAAGAAATTTGTGGAGTGGTTGAAAAATAGGTTTTAATGACTCCAACCTAAGTGTATGTAAACTTCCGAATTCAACTGCATTTATTTAAAACATTTCCCAAAACTGCCTTGTTGGTTATGGGCTTGTAAGTAAACGTTCACTGTACGGTCTACACCTGTTGTATTTGGCTAATGTGACAAAATAACATTTTATTTGGTTTGATTAGCTAAAGCCTAGCCATTCTCTGCCCACAGGTTCAACGACGAAGTCAAACACATCAAGATCCTGACAAAGAATGGATGCTTTTACATCGCAGAGACCAGGCTGTTTAAGACTGTGTTGGTATGTCATGTTTTGGTCCCACTTTGCAATTTAGCACGCGATACAGTATACAGAATTATACCACAGCGTTGTTGAATACTCTTTTCTGATTGGCTGGAAAGGCATTCTAAAACCAGATAATGGACAGTTGGAAAAGATAAGATATACTTTATTAGTCCATACAGGATGGGAATTTGTCTTCTGCTTTTTATCCAACCTCCCCGATATACACACACACACACACACACACACACACACACACACACACACACACACACACACACACACACACACACACACACACACAGAGAGAGATATCAGGACACCTGCAATCATGACGCAATACGCACCTACACCTGCAGCCTGTACTTGCTATAAAGTTACAGAAAGCTAAACCAACAACCACACAAACTGAAATTGGAAACATTGTAAACGCACATCCAAGGAGGTAAAACGTAGCTAGCTAGCTAGCTAGCATTGATTTGTTTTTGCAGAAATAGATTTTGTTAGAGTATCTGATGACCTAACGTGGTAAGAGATGAACATGAATTTCTCTGGTCCCTACTGTTGCAGTCATGACGCAAGTGGCGCTGTGCTGTCAAATCCTCCCACATGTTTCTAGTTTAGTGGTGCTGTGCTGTCAAATCCCCCCACATGTTTCTAGTTTAGTGGCGCTGTGCTGTCAAATCCTCCCATATGTTTCTAGTTTAGTGGTGCTGTGCTGTCAAATCCTCCCACGTGTTTCTAGTTTAGTGGCGCTATGCTATCAAATCCTCCCACATGTTTCTAGTTTGGTGATGCTATGCTATCAAATCCTCCCACATGTTTCTAGTTTGGTGATGCTAAGCTGTCAAATCCTCCCACATGTTTCTAGTTTAGTGGCGCTATGCTGTTAAATCCTCCCACATGTTTCTAATTTAGTGGCGCTATGCTATCAAATCCTCCCACATGTTTCTAGTTTGGTGATGCTAAGCTGTCAAATCCTCCCACATGTTTCTAGTTTAGTGGCGCTATGCTGTCAAATCCTCCCACATGTTTCTAGTTTAGTGGTGCTGTACTGTCAAATCTCCCACATGTTTCTAGTTTAGTGGTACTATGCAATCAAATCCTCCCACATGTTTCTAGTTTGACCAGCTGTTTTCAGCAACTGATATTTTTGAATTTGGTTGTCATATTGGCAGGTTTGCTAGCAACAAACTATTTAGCTAGCTTCTAGCCTAATCTTTGCATTGCGATCTCCTCGTAATGAACAGTGACCAGTGTCCTGACGAAAAGGCAAACTTTTCTAGCTATGCCAGGCAAAATCAGTTATTATCAGCTCATTGTTATGGATGTATCCAAATTAATATCAATAGAAAACAGTTAAACAAAGGCAAATTCAACTACTTTGCTGTTATTCTGGCTGCAGAGGTCGTGACCATGTTAGCCGTAGCTAGTTAGCAAGCGAGGAAGAAGAACCGCTAGCAACGGAACATGTAGAACCAACAACTTGGTCGCTTCTATAAATATAGAACTAGTCGAACGACCAAAAAATTTGAAAGTATGAATTTGCTTATAAAAATGAAAATATCAACAAAAACAAATATTTATACCGGTAAATGTGTGCTTTAGTACTGTTTTCTTTCACAACTGTGGTAATACTGTAAGCGGGATAAACACCTCCATTCTGTACATTACCTTGGAAAAATGAACTCCGCAGTGGTGTAGAGTACTTTAAAATACTATTTAAGTCATTTTTTTTGGGGGGGGGGGTATCTGTACTTTACTATTTATATTTTTGACAACTTTTATTTTTACTTCACTACATTTCTACATAAAATATTGTACATTTTACTCCATACATTTTCCCTGACACCCAAAAGTACTCGTTACATTTTGAATGCTTAGCAGGAAAGAAAATGGTCCAATTCACACACTTATCAAGAAACATCATTGGTCATCTCTACTGCCTTTGATCCGGCAGACTCACTAAACACAAATGCTTCGTTTGTAAATTATGTCTAAATGTTGGAGTGTGCCTCTGGTTATCCGTAAATTAAAAAAGAAAAAAAAGAAAATGGTGCCATCTGGTTTGCTTAACATAAGGAATTTGAAATGATTTATACTTTTACTTTTGATACTTAAGTATATTTTAGCATTTACATTTACTTTTGATACTAAAGTATATTTAAAATCCAATACTTTTACTTTTACTCAAGTACTATTTTATTGGGTGACTTTCACATTTTCTATTAAGCTATCTTTACTTGACATTTGAGTACTTTTTACACCACTGGTCGTCCGTTATTCCCAAGGTAAGGTACAGAACGTCGGCATTTATCCCTTACACATTCAACAGTAGGTACTATACAGTAGACAGAAACATTGAACTGTAAGTACCATCCAATAAAACAATGACTTCCCAATAAAACAATGCCATCCCAATAAAACAATACCATCCCCAAAAACAATACCATCCCAATAAAACAGTGCCATCCCAATAAAACAATACCATTCCAATACCATCCCAATAAAACAATGCCATCCAAATAAAACAATACCATCCCCCAAAAAACTAGGTCATCCCAATAAAATAATGCCATCCCAATAAAACAATGCCATATCCATAAAACAAAACAATACCATCCCAATAAAACAATACCAACTTCCCAAAGCAATACCATCCCAATAAAACAGCGCCATCCCAATAAAACAATACCGTTCCAATACCATCCCAATAAAACAATGCCATCCCAATAAAGCAATCCCATTCCAATAAAATTATACCACCCCAATAAAAACAATTCCATCCCAATAAAACAATGCCATATCAATAAAACAATACCATCCCAATAAAGCAATACATCCCAATTAAGAAATGCCATCCCAATAAAACATTGCTATCCCAATTAAGAAATACCATCCCAATAAAGCAATGCCATTCCAATGAAGAAATGCCGTCCCAATAAAATAATGCCATCCCAATAAAATAATGCCATCCCATTGAAAAAAATAAATACAATTCATCATCGTCCTCCTCCTTAACCTTTTAAGTCACCATAGGTGGGTCTGTATTTATTTCCTGTGTGTTTTCACTAGTTCTTGTGTGTTTTTAAACTCCCAGGACCTGGTAGACTACTACAAGCAGCATTCTCTGAGGGAGGGTTTCAAGAGTCTGGACACAACACTGCAGGTACCATTCAGGGAGCCAGGCAACGGGAACAACATGCCCCAGGGCATCAGACACACTGCCACTGGTGAGTACAGGACAGATCCCTATCCCCACTAACATAATGGTCTAATGCTTCTACACCTGCATTGCTTGCTGTTTGGGGGGTTTTAGGCTGGGTTTCTGTACAGCACTTTGAGATATCAGCTGATGTAAGAAGGGCTTTATAAATAGATTTGATTTGATTTAATGCACACTGGTACTGGTGAACACAGTGTGAACATCACCATTAGTCGCTTAATGGTCTAGTACAGTAATTGGTGAATAATGGAGGCAACTGAATCCCATCACCACCATATAACTTGTTTTTGTATTTAGAAATGTTTAATTCAAATCACTTCCTGAATTGACCCCAACACTCGTTGGAATGTGTTCAAAGAAGTGAGTGAGTCCTGAAATAATGATGTCTGAATGGTCTCATGGTTCTATTTCCAACATGATATCACAGACTCACGTCACTGATCTCTCTGTTTATATCACGGCACAGCCAGAGAACATTGTACATGTGTACAGAAAAAACATCTGCTTGCTCTCACTGCTTGCACAACCAACTCCCAATTTTCAAACAAAAAATACTGTTGTTCAATTAAATCAAATCTGCTTTTAAACACTCAAGTGAAAAATAGTGTTATATCCAAATCACAGCCCTGTTTTCGACTTACTTGAAATACTGTATATAAGTGGTAATTTGACTCTCAAGAGTAACACATCATGCTATCAGTTTTCCATGAAACACCTAATCGTCGTCTATTGAAATATTTCCTTTTGTTTAGTTAGAATAGGAAACAAGCGCACATTTGCCCAGACAGTGACTTTAAATATGCAGGCTTCTTTCACCTCTGCAAATCCTCCTCCTCCACAGCCTGCCTATAGCTCTGTGAGATTTAGAAATGGCCACCTGCCTGCATTTTTCTAATATACAACTGTACATATTCAGATATTCAACTGTAGATATTTATATATTCAACTGTACATATTTATATATTCAACTGTACATATTCAGATATTCAATCGTGTCTAGACCTTGTAACATATGGAAATGAAGGCCGTAGATGTGGCCAGACTGGAATATTTGACTTTCCCTCAGCCCTGATGTGGCCAGACTAGAATATTTGACCTTCCCTCAGCCCTGATGTGGCCAGACTGGAATATTTGACCCTCCCTCAGCCCTGATATGGCCAGACTAGAATATTTGACCCTCCCTCAGCCCTGATATGGCCAGACTGGAATATTTGACCCTCCCTCAGCCCTGATGTGGCCAGACTATAATATTTGACCTTCCCTCAGCCCTGATGTGGCCAGACTAGAATATTTGACCTTCCCTCAGTCCTGATGTGGCCAGATTGGAATATTTGACCCTCCCTCAGCCCTGATATGGCCAGACTGGAATATTTGACCTTCTCTCATTCCTGATATGGCCAGATTGGAATATTTGACTTTCTGATACTGTAAATATACATGCTGTGATGAAGTCAGTGATATGTAGGCCTAGTCAATATGTAGCTATGTATGTATGTAAGCCAGTCAACAGTCAGTACCACTCTCCACAACCTCAGAGAGATCTACAAGATGCCAGTGATCTTAGTCAGCAGAAGAAGCAGCAGCAGTATGAGCAGCGCTCAGCACCCAGGAATTATGAATCAATGTATTGCTTTGCTCCAGTTCAAACCAGCAGCACAACAACAACAACAACAACAAAACCTCATAAGGATTGCGTTCCAAATGGTTCCCTATTCCGTTTACAGCGCATTACTTTTGACCAGGGTCCGTAGGGGTCATGTGATCACCCTGTTGCAGGAGAACTTTCCTGCCTATCTGAGGTTTAAAAAGGCTTCTGGGGTTTGTAATTTTCACTTTAAAATTTCTGAATTGATTTTCCCCTTAGGAAAAAATGAACCAACCCCTACAAAAAATGGCCATGAATTATAATCCACATAATTATTCACATTTCCTGTTGCTGCAGGATTATTTTCCTGCTGTAGCAAACTGGCTCAAATTAAGATCTGTCGTGTCTTTGACATCATTAAAACTGAAGACCTATTTATCAAATAACTCTCTGTAATTATTATTACGCGATTAAACTGATTAATCATGTAACTGTAATTACATGATTAGGAAGTTGGGGCACCAAGGAAAATATTCAGATTACAAAGTTAGAATTTTCCTAATATAACTTTCAGATATTTTAATATCTGATCAATTAGTCTTCAAATTAATTATTATTTACCTCACGTTAGTCTCATTCCAAACGGCGTATATTGTTGGTTATCTGCACGAACCCAGTCTTCACTATGAGTCATCCTTACATCAATTGTCTTAAAATAATTTATTTACTAACTAAGTAATTCACAGAAATGCATAACAAACAGTTGATATGGTTACAAAGAAATGATAGAGGAATGTGCCCTAGTGGGCTAAACCGGCATGGCGGCTTGTTAGACAAAAGGGGAGTGGGGGGTCATCTGAGGAGACACTACAGAGTTGAATTTTATAACAATTGAAATGCTAATCCTTTGCACAGGAACGCTCACTCATTCGGGAACAATTGCAATCAATATATATATTTACACTCAGTGTGTCGTCGGGATCTCTGTTGAAAAGTTTGTTTCTGTTGGAGAGTCTGTCCGCCCTCTCGCTCTCTCTCTCTCTCTCTCTGTCGTGGTTAGAATTGTCGTGTCTTTGGGCACCATTAAACTGAAGACATGTTTATCAAAATAACTCCCTGTAATTATTATCACGCGATTAAACTGATTAATCGTTTAACTGTAATTAACTAGGAGATCGGTGCACCAAGGAAAATATTCAGATTACAAAGTTGTAATTTTCCTAATATAACTTTCCTATATTATATATTATATTATAGTATCTGACCGATTATCTTCTGGTTTAAATGGTGTATTTTACCACGCGTCCAGTCTCATTCCAAACGTCGTAAATTGTTGTATCTGCACAAACCCAGTCTTCACTAAGTCATCCATACATCAACTGTCTTAAAATAATTTATTTACTAAACAAAGTAATTCACAGAAAGCATACAAACAGTAATTATCGTCACAAAGAATTGGTAGAGTAATGTGCCCTAGTGGGCTAAACCGGCATGGCGGCTTGTTAAACCAACAAGGGGGGGGGGGGTCAGCTGAGAAGACCCTACAGAGTTGATAAATATTAACAATAGATATGCTAATCCTTTGCACATGAACGCTCACTCATTCGGGAACAATTGCAATCAATATATATTTACGCTCAGTATGTCGTCGGGATCCTTGTTGGAGAGTTTTTGTCCTGTTGGAGAGTGTTTGTCCGCGTTCTCTCTCTCTCTCGGTTAGAATGGATCTTTCAAAGCGACATTCATTAATGTCGTTTTAGAATGGATGTTTTGTCGGTGATATCAAATTTCTAGCTGCAGACTATTAATTAATATCAAAGACTTGTTATTATTCTGTCGGTATCGATAGTCTAAAAGTTTAACCACGTGGTATGGTTAAACTTCAGTAGAGGGATGCATGGTCAAACCTTGGCTCTCTCTTCTGAGGTAAGCTGGTCTCCTGAAAGAACTTCTAGGTGGGGGTTTTATACTTGAACATAGAACAGGCTGTCACATGACGCCTTGTCCTGTCTGTGTCCCTGGGGGGCGTGCCGATGACTGAATTAAGCTTTGAACAGAAATACAATACTATCACATTAACAACAGTACATAGCCTCAACATATTCCAAATAGCTTTAATCTTATTAACCTCTTATGGCTAGGGGGCAGTATTTTCACGGCTGGATAAAAAACGTACCCGATTTAATCTGATTATTAGTCCTGCCCAGAAACTAGAATATGCATATAATTATAGAAAACACTCCAAAGTTTCTAAAACTGTTTGAATGGTGTCTGTGAGTATAACAGAACTCATTGGCAGGCCAAAACGTGAGAAGATTCTGTACAGGAAGTACCCTGTCTGACCATTTCTTGCCCTTCTTTGTCATCTCTATTCATTACAAAGGATCTCTGCTGTTACGTGACACTTCCTACGGCTCCAATTGGCTCTCAGAGCCCGGGAAAAACCGAATGACGTAATTCAAACCCCTGGCTGAAACACACGAGCGCTTTTGCTAAGTGGTCTATCAGCAGACAAAAGGCTTAGGCGCGTGCACTGGCCGCCCCCGCCTTTCTGTTTTTCCCTCTTTTTACCGAAACGGAGATTCCCGGTCGGAATATTATCGCTTTGTAACGAGATAAATTGCATAAAAATTGATTTTAAACAACGGTTGACATGCTTCGAAGTACGGTAATGGAATATTTAGAATTTTTTTGTCACGAAATGCGCCATGCGCGTGACCCTTCTTTACCATTTGGATAGTGTCTAGAACGCAAGAACAAAACGTCGCTGATGGAACATAACTATGGATTATTTGGGACCAAACCAACATTTGTTATTGAAGTAGAAGTCCTGGGAGTGCATTCTGACGAAGAACAGGAAAGGTAAGACCATTTTTCTTATAGTAAATGTGATTTTGGTGAAGGCTAAACTTGCCGGGTGTCTAAATAGCTAGCCCGTGATGGCTGGGCTATGTACTTAGAATATTGCAAAATGTGCTTCATCCGAAAAGCTATTTTAAAATCGGACATATCGAGTGCATAGAGGAGTTCTGTATCTATAATTCTTAAAATAATTGTTATGCTTTTTGTGAACGTTTATCGTGAGTAATTTAGTAAATTGTTAGTAAATTCCCCGGAAGTTTGCGGGGGTATGCTAGTTCTGAACGTCACATGCTAATGTAAAAAGCTGTTTTTTGATATAAATATGAACTTGATTGAACAAAACATGCATGCATTGTATAACATAATGTCCTAGGTGTGTCATCTGATGAAGATCATCAAAGGTTAGTGCTGCATTTAGCTGTCTTCTTAGTTTTTGTGACATTATATGCTAGCTTGAAAAATGGGTGTCTGATTATTTCTGGCTGGGTACTCTACTGACATAATCTAATGTTTTGCTTTCGTTGTAAAGCCTTTTTGAAATCGGACAGTGTGGTTACATTAACGAGAGTCTTGTCTTTAAATAGCTGTAAAATAGTCATATGTTTGAAAAATGGAAGTTTTCGGATTTTAGAGGAATTTGTATTTCGCGCCACGCTCATCATTGGATATTGGAGCAGATGAAAGAGGTTAAATCAATGTATACAACCATTTAGATGCAAGTCCCATAGCTGAAGCTATTATATAAACCTTAGTATGGTAATATTGTCTCTAATGAGTATCACAAAATTGTACCAAGCGGACCAGTTCGTAGCTGGATTCTTCACCGATCTTTTATACCTTCTCCAGAACATAAATGTCGTTCGGTTCCCCAATTCTGAGTTGGAAGAATTCCTTTGTCTCTCTATGAAACCCCTCTCTGTCTCAAAACTGGGCCATGAGGCCGGACATTCTCCTTTGGAATTTTACGACCCCAATCACCACAGCCTGGGTGGGGGGAGGTAGGTAGGGGGATGGTGCATAGAAAACCCAGAGGAAAAGGGAGGGGGGTCAACTGTGTTCTTTGTACGCAGAGAGAGGGCAACGTCATGACAGAATGGATAGTTCAGAGTAACATTCATTCATGTTGTTAAAGAATAGCTGTTTCAGCAGTTGTCGGTCTTTGCGTTCAATGATACCGAATTCCTAGCTGCAGAATAGTAATTAATATCAAAGACTTGTTCTTATTCTGTCGGTATCGATAGTCTAAGAGTTTAACCACGTGGTATGGTTAAAAGTTCAGCCAGAGAAATGCATGGTCTGCAAACCTTGGCCTTCTCGTTATCGAGGTAAGCTGGTCTGGTGATAGAAAACCTAGGTGGGGGGTTTTATTCGGAAGAGCAGAAAAGGGCCTGTCCCATGACGCCAGACCATAACTGTGCTCATGGGCGGTCCTCTGATTTAGTTAAACTCCAAAGGGAATTGGAGTTTCGTTCATTAAACAGTCCAAAATCACATTACACAATTTCACAAACAGTTCCATCCCCACTCATTCATTTTATACAACAATTAGATGTACGCCTCATAGCTGAGGCTATTGTATAAACAGCGTTATGGTAATGTGGCCGTATTGTCTCCCATGAGTTTCACAAAATTGTACCAAACGGACCAGTTCGTAGCTGGATTCTTCACCGATCTTTTATACCTTCTCCAGAACATAAATGTTGTTCGGTTCTCCAGTTCTGTGAGGTGGAAGAAATTCCTTGGTTCTCTCTATGAAACTCACTCTCTCTATATACTGTGGCCATGAGGAGAGGATCTCCTCATAGGAGTTTACGACCTCTTCTGACAGAGCCTGGTGTCAGAGGTAGGGTGATGGTGCATAGAAAACGGCTGGTGCAGAGGGAGGGGGGGTATAGTGCTTGATGTACCCAAAGAGGGTAACGTCATGACAGATCCTACACCTGTATAAGGAATAGGGTGATATTTGTGATTTACCCCTGGTAGTGCACTATAAAGGGAATAGGGTTCCATTTTGGGATGTACCCCTGGTAGTGCACTATATAGGGAATAGGGTGACATTTGGGATGCACATTAAGCTAACTGATGCTCCAGACTGAAGCAGCAGACCCCCCTCATCCCCCAGCTGTGCCCTGGACACCGTATGTGAATTAATTGCCCCCCATTTATCTTTTGCGTTTGTATTGTTAGGTGATCTAAACTGGGATATGCTGAACACCTCGGCCGTCCTACAATCTAAGCTAGATGCCAGAAAATCTCACACAAATTATCATGGAACCTACCAGGTACAAAACCTACCAGGTGGAACCTACCAGGTACCTAAATCCGTACACATGGGCACCCTCATAGATGTCATCCTGACCAACCTGCCCTCTAAATACACCTCTGCTGTCTTCAACCAGGATCTCAGCGGTCACTGCCTCATTGCCTGTGTCTGTAATGTGTCCGCAGTCAAATGACCACCCCTCATCACTGTCAAACGCTCCCTAAAACACTTCAGCGAGAAGGCCTTTCTAATCGACCTCGCCCGGGTATCCTGGAAGGATATTGACCTCATTCCATCAGTAGAGGATGCCTGGTTATTCTTTAAAAGTGCTTTCCTCACCATCTTAAATAAGCATACCCCATTCAAAAAATGTAGAACTGAGAACAGATATAGTCCTTGGTTCACTCCAGACCTGACTGCCCTTGACCAGCACAAAAACATCCTGTGGTGTACTGCATTGGCATCGAATAGACGCCGCGATAAGCAACTTTTCAGGGAAGTTAAGAACCAATATACACAGTCAGTTAGGAAAGCTAAGGCTAGCTTTTTCAAACAGAAATGTTCATCCTGTAGCACAAACTCAAAAAAGTTCTGGGACACTGTAAAGTCCATGGTGAAAAAGAGCACCTCCTCCCAGATGCCCACTGCACTGAAGCTAGGAAACACTGTCACCACCGATAAATCTACGATAATCAAGAATTTCAATAAGCATTTTTCTACGGCTGGCCATGCTTTCCACCTGGCCATCCATACCCCGGTCAACAGCTCTGCACCCCCCACTGCAACTTGCCCAAGCCTCTCCCATTTCTCCTTCACCCAAATCCAGATAGCTGATGTTCTGAAAGAGCTGCAAAATCTGTACCCCTACAAATCAGCTGGGCTAGACAATCTGGACCCTCTCTTTCTAAAATGATCCGCCTCTTCAAAGGGGTTGACACTCTAGACCCAAACTGCTACAGACCTATATCTATCCTACCCTGCCTTTCTAAAGTCTTCGAAAGCCAAGTTGACAAACAGATCACCGACCATTTCGAATCCCACCGTACCTTCTCCGCTATGCAATCTGGTTTCCGAGCTGGTCATGGGTGCACCTCAGCCACGTTCAAGGTCCTAAACAATATCATAACCGCAGTCGATAAAAGACCGTATTCTTATCGGCAGACTCAATAGCTTTGGTTTCTCAAATGACTGCCTCGCCTGGTTCACAAACTACTTCTCAGATAGAGTTCAGTGTGTCAAATCGGAGGGCCTGTTGTCCGGACCTCTGGCAGTCTCTATGGGGGTGCCACAGGGTTCAATTCTCAGGCCGACTCTTTTCTCTGTAAATATCAATGATGTCGCTCTTGCTGCTGGTGATTTTCTGATCCACCTCTACGCAGACAACACCACTCTGTATACATCTGGCCTTTCTTTGGACGCTGTGTTAACAAACCTCCAGACGAGCTTCAATGCCATACAACACTCCTTCCGTGGCCTCAAACTGTTCTTAAATTCAAGCAAAACTAAGTGCATGCTCTTCAACCGATTGCTGCCCGCGCCCACCCGCCCATCTAGCATCACTACTTTGGACGGTTCTGATTTAGAATATGTGGACAACTACAAATACCTAGGTGTCTGGTTAGACTGTGAACTCTCCTTCCAGACTCACATTAAGCATCTCCAATCCCAAAAATAAATCTAGAATCCGCATCCTATTTCACAACAAAGCATCCTTCACTCATGCTGCCAAACATACCCTTGTAAAACTGACTATCCTACCGATCCTTGACATCAGCAATGTAATTTACACAATTGCGTCCAACACTCTACTCAGTAAATTGGATGTAGTCTATCACAGTGCCATCCGTTTTGACACCAAAGCCCCATATACCACCCACCACTGCGCCCTGTATGCTCTCGTTGGCTGGCCCTCGCTTCATATTTGTCGCCAAACCCACTGGCTCCAGGTCATCTAAGTCTTTGCTAGGTTAAGCCCCGCCTTATCTCAGCTCACTGGTCACCATAGCAGCACCCACCCGTAGCACACGCTCCAGCAGGTATATTTCACTGGTCACCCCCAAAGCCAACTCCTCCTAACACTTCACAACAATACACACAAATCTCCACATAAAATAATGGAATTAAGAAGTATATAAATATTAGGATGAGCAATGTCGGAGTGGCATTGACTAAAATACAGTAGAATAGAATACAGTATATACATATGAAATGCAGTATGTCAACATTATTAAAGTGACCAGTCATTCCATGTCTATGTACATAGTGTATCACTCTCTAAGGTGAAGGGTAGTGACAGTAACTAAGCTCAGGGCAGGGTACTGGGTGGAGGCCGGCTAGTGATGGCTATTTAACAGTCTGATGGTCTTGAGATAGAAGCTGTTTTTCAGTTTCTCAGTCCCAGCTTTGATGCACTTGAACTGACCTCGTCTTCTGGATGATAGTGGGATGAAACAGGCCATGGCTCGTGTGGTTGATGTCCTTGATGATCTTTTTGGCCTTCCTTTCTGTGACATCGAGGGCTGTAGGTGTCTTGGAGGGCAGGCAGTGGAGAGCCCTGCGGTTGTGGGCAGTGCAGTTGCCGTACCAGATGGTGATACAGCCCAACAGGATGCTCTCAGTGGTGCATCTGTAAAAGTTTGTGAGGTCTTAGGAACAAAGACGAATTTCTTCAGCCTCCTGAGTTTGAAGAGGCACTGTGTGGGTGGACAATTTCCATGTGTGCTGAGGAACTTGAAGCTTTTCACCTTCTCCACTGCGTTCCCGATAATGTGGATGGGGGCGTGCTCCCTCTGTCTACCTGAAGTCCATGATCAGTTCTTTAGTTTTGTTGACGTTGAGGGAGAGGTTATTTTCCTGGCACCATTCCCCCAGGGCCCTCACCTCCTCCCTGTCTCGTCATTGTTGGTAATCAGGTTAACTACTGTTGTGTCATCTGTAAACTTGATGATTGAGTTGGAGGCGTGAATGTCCACGCAATCATGGGTGAACAGGGAGTGGAGGAGGGTGCTGAGCACGCACCATTGTGGGGCCCCCTGTGTTGAGGATCAGCATAGTGGAGGTATTGTTTACTACCTTTTCCACCTGGGGGTGGCCCGTCAGGTTGTCCAGGACCCAGTTTCACAGGGCGGGGTCGAGACCCAGGATCTCAAGCTTCATGATGAGTTTGGAGGGTACTGTGGTATTGAATGCTGAGCTGTAGTCAATGAACAGCATTCTTACAGTATTCCTCTTTTCCAGATGGGATAGGGCAGTGTGCAGTGCGATTGCATCGTCTGTGGATCTATCAGGGCGCTATGCAAATTGAAGTGGGTCTAGGGTGTCAAATAAGGTGGAGGTGATATGATTCTTAACGAGCCTCTCAAAGCACTTCATGATGACAGACGTGACTACGATAGTCAATTAGTTCAGTTACCTTTGCTTTCTTGGGTACAGGCACAACGGTTGACATCTTGAAGCAAGTGGGGACAGCAGACTGGGATAGGGAGAGATTGAATATGTCCACAAAAATCCAAGCTAGCTTTATTTAACTAGCAAGTCAGTTAAGAACAAACTGGGTTAAGTGCCTTGTTCAGGGGCAGATTGACAGATTGTTACCTTGTCAGCTCAGGGATTCGATCTAGCAACCTTTCGGTTACTGGCCCAAAGCTCTAACCACTAGGCTACCTGCCCCCCAAGGTTTTGCGAGGGTTAACATGCTTAAATGTCTGACTCATGTCATTATGGGGTATTGTGTGTAGACTGATGAGTAAATATAACAATTTAATCAATTTCAGAATAAGGCTATAATGTAACAATGTGGAAAAAGTCAAGGGGTCTGAATATTTTCCAAATGCACTGTACATTTGCTTGTTCTTGAACTGAGCCTCAATCCAAATTGCACCTGTTTCTAGTACTTTGTTGGTTGGATGCACCAAGCTTGGCACACCTGTATTTGAGGAGTTTCTCCCATTCTTCTCTATATATCCTCTCAATCTCTGTCAGGTTGGATGGGGAGCAACGCTGCACAGCTATTTTCAGGTCTCTCCGAGATGTTTGATCGGGTTCAAGTCCGGGCTCTGGCTGGGCCACTCAAGGACATTCAGAAACTTGTCACGAAGCCACACCTGTGTTGTTTTGGCTGTGTGCTTAGGGTCGTTGTCCTGTTGGAAGGTGAACCTTTGCCCCAGTCTAAGGTCCTGAGTGCTCTGGAGCACGTTTTCATCAAGGATCTCTCTGCACTTTGCGCCGTTCATCTTTCCCTCGATCCTGACTAGTCTCCCAGTCCCTGCCGCTGAAAAACTTACCCACATCATGATGCTGCCACCACCATGCTTCACCGTAGGGATGGTGCCAGGTTTCCTCCAGACTTGACGCTTGGCATTCAGGCCAAAGTGTTCAATCTTGGTTTCATCAGACCAGAGAATCTTGTTTCTCATGGTCTGAATGTCCTTTAGGTAAATTCCAAACGGGCTGTCATGTGCTTTTTACTGAGGAGTGGCTTCCGTCTGGCCACTCTACCTTAAAGGGCTGATTGTTGGAGTGCTGCACAGATGGTTGTCCTTCTGGAAGGTTCTCCCATCTCCACAGAGAAACTCTGGAGCTCTGTTAGAGTGACCATCGGTATCTTGGTCACCTCCCTGATCAAGGCCCTTCTCCCCCGATTGCTCAGTTTGGCCGGGCGGCCAGCTCTAGGAAGAACGTTGGTGGTTCCAAACTTCTTCCGTTTAAGAATGATGGAGGCCACTGTGTTCTTGTGGACCTGCAACGCTGCAGAAATGTTTTTGTACCCTTCCATAGATCTGTGCCTCAACACAATCCTGTCTCGAAGCTCTACGGACAATTCCTTCGACCTCATGGCTTGGTTTTTGCTATGACATGCACCGTCAACTGTGGGACCTTATATAGACAGGTGTGTCCCTTTCCAAATCATGTCCAATCAATTGAATTTACCATAGGTGGACTTCAATCAAGTTGTAGAAACATCTCAAGGATGATCAATGGAAACAGGATGCACCTGAGCTCAATTTTGATTCTCATAGCAAAGGGTCTGATTACTAATGTAAATAAGATATATCTGTTTTTATTTTTTATTATAAATTTGCTTAAATTTGCTTCTAAAAACCTGTTTTCACTTTGTCATTATGGGGTATTGTGTGTAGATTTAAGAGGAAAAACATTTATTTAATCAATTTTAGACATAACATAATGTGGAAAAAATGGATGAACAAAGTCAAATCTAAGAGGTGCCGAGGATCCGGCTCAAATTAAGCACTGCACTGGGTTCCAGTACCGAGTCGATGTACAGGGGTACTAGGTAATTGAGCTAGATATGCACTGTACATATAGGTAGGGTTAATGTGACTAGGCAACAGGATAAATAATAAGCAGTAGCAACAGTGTTTGTGTTTATTTAAAAGAGGGTCAATGCAGATAGTTAAAAGATAACAAATAGCTATCTGGACTAACTATTTAGCAGTCGTATGGCTTGGGGGCAGAAGCTGTTCAGGATCTTGTGGTTCCAGGCTTGGTGCATCGGTACCATTTGCAATTCGGTAGCAGAGAGAACAGTCTATGACTGTTGGCTGGAGACTTTAACCATTTTTAGGGCATTCCTCTGACACCACCTGGTATAGAGTTCCTGGATGGCTGGGTGTTCGGCCCCAGTGATGCAATGGGCCATTCGCACTACCCTCTGTAACGCTTTGCGGTCAAACTTAATGATGGAGTTGGAGTCGAGCACGGCCACGCAGTCGTGGGTGAACAAGGACGGGAGGGGACTAAGCTCACACCTGGGAGGTGTACCTGTGTTAAGGGTCAGCTTGGCGGTTGTGTGGTTGCCTACCTTCACCACCTGGGGGTTTCTAGCTCACGTCTAAATTCTCAAACTAAATACACACTGCAATTCCAACCACAAAACCTCTTTGCTTTGATTTTAAGCCTCAAAATACAACAACTTGCCTAGCTAACAGGTAAATGTTTGTTTTTGACTGTGTTATAATTCGAATTCTATTTTCGAGGCTTGACATGTTGTCATGTAAAATATTAATGTTATTTCCAACAACCAATAAGCAACTCCTCCGTAAATCCAGCTGCATATTGAACGTTGAGATTGCCGAAAGGCTAGTATCTTTGGCAATGACGTAGTGGCAATGAGTGGAATGTTAGCTCAAAAGTCTGGTACCCAGACTAGAGACAGTCAATCCCCTCCTGGATCAAGATTTTGCCTAAATTGTTTTGTGCGTAAACAAATTAACTGTAACGGGGTGAGTCACTGGTTCCCGGGAAGTCAGGCGCAGGAGATCAGAGATGGGTGATAACAGGAGAACTTTAATATACACCCTGGCCCAAAGGCACAGGCAAGGCAGCACAAAGCACAACCACAGTAACATGAACCGGATAAACAAAACAAACAAATCTAACGCAAGCCAGTCTGTAGCGTAACACCCTATACAAAGAACAATTCCACACACAGGCATGGGGGAAACAGAGGGTAATATACATTTAGTCTGATGAGGGAATGTGAACCAGGTGTGCAGGAAAACAAGGCAAAACAAATGGAAAATGAAAGGTGGAGCGGCGATGGCTAGAAGACCGGTGACGTCGACCGCTGAATGCTGCCCGAACAAGGAGAGGGACCGACTTCGGCGGAAGTCGTGACATTAACAATATTAGCGATAGGAATGAACACATGTAAGGAAAACAACAATGAAGGCAATGCGAGCCCCAGCCAGAAAATGTGCCAGGGGCAAAAGTTTGTGCAAGAATGTGCTAATGTCGGCATACTTGATCTCCGGAAACACTGGGGAAGCGCCTGCCACTCGCTACAGCACCAGTCCCTCACTACAGGGCCAGTCCCTCACTACAGCGCCAGTCCCTCACTACAGCGCCAGTCCCTCACTAGAAGCGCCTGCCACTCGCTACAGCACCAGTCCCTCACTACAGCACCTGCCCCTCATTAGAAGCGCCAGTCCCTCACTACAGCGCCAGTCCCTCACTACAGCGCCAGTCCCTCACTACAGTGCCAGTCCCTCACTAGAAGTGCCAGTCCCTCACTACAGCGTCAGTCCCTCACTAGAAGCGCCAGTCCCTCACTACAGCGCCTGCCCCTCACTAGAAGCGCCAGTCCCTCACTACAGCGCGAGTCCCTCACTACAGCGCCAGTCCCTCACTACAGTGCCAGTCCCTCATTACAGTGCCAGTCCCTCACTACAGCGCCAATCCCTCACTACAGCGCGAGTCCCTCACTACAGCACCAGTCCCTCACTAGAAGCGCCAGTCCCTCACTACAGCGCCAGTCCCTCACTACAGCGCCAGTCCCTCACTAGAAGCGCCAGTCCCTCACTACAGCGCCAGTCCCTCAGTACAGCGCCAGTCCCTCACTACAGCGCCAGTCCCTCACTAGAAGCGCCAGTCCCTCACTAGAAGCGCCAGTCCCTCACTACAGCGCCAGTCCCTCACTACAGCGCCAGTCCCTCACTACAGCGCCAGTCCCTCACTATAGCGCAAGTCCCTCACAACAGCGCCAGTCCTTCACTAGAAGCGCCAGTCCCTCACTAGAAGCGCCAGTCCCTCACTACAGCGCCAGTCCCTCACTACAGCGCCAGTCCCTCATTACAGCGCGAGTCCCTCACTACAGCGCCAGTCCCTCAATACCCAATACAGTCATCTGCGCCCAGTGAGTTTGCATTGTGTGCCCTCCCCCTGCCCCCCTGCTACTCTCTGTTTATCTTATATGCATAGCCACTTTAACTATACATTCATGTACATACTACCATATTGACCTGTGTTTGTTTATCCCTGAGGGAGTGGGTGTAAGCCAGGGAACCAATATTGACCTGTGTTTGTTTATCCCTGAGGGAGTGGGTGTAAACCAGGGAACCAATATTGACCTGTGTTGGTTTATCCCTGAGGGAGTTGGTGTAAACCAGGGAACCAATATTGACCTGTGTTTGTTTATCCCTGAGGGAGTGGGTGTAAACCAGGGAACCAATATTGACCTGTGTTTGTTTATCCCTGAGGGAGTGGGTGTAAACCAGGGATCCAATATTGACCTGTGTTTGTTTATCCCTGAGGGAGTGGGTGTAAACCAGGGAACCAATATTGACCTGTGTTTGTTTATCCCTGAGGGAGTGGGTGTAAACCAGGGAACCAATATTGACCTGTGTTTGTTTATCCCTGAGGGAGTGGGTGTAAGCCAGGGAACCAATATTGACCTGTGTTTGTTTATCCCCGAGGGAGTGGGTGTAAACCAGGGATCCAATATTGTGGAGTTGACTTGGGCTAGAGTGCACAGCACGACCAGTCTGTGTGTGTGTGTGTGTGTGTGTGTGTGTGTGTGTGTGTGTGTGTGTGTGTGTGTGTGTGTGTGTGTGTGTGTGTGTGTGTGTGTGTGTGTGTGAACAGACGTCACTGTTTGTGTGGTGGGAATTGCAGCCATCTGTATTTGACAGACCCCATGCTGGACTAAGGCTGTTACCTCATGCTGGCACGCTGGAGTGTGTGTGTGTGTATGACTGGTGGGTTGGCATGGAGAAAGATTTGACTTGCATAAAAGTCACACACACACATACACACTAAATAAAAGCGGAACCAAACCCCTTTCTGTTTTTTTGTCTTGTATAGGATGTCAAGGCTTAGAACAACGGAGATGGTTCTACACGTGTAGGATCTTCATTTGAGACAGTCTGCTAAAGCAGGAAAATAATGCTGCAGCAACAGGAAATTTGAATTAATGATTATTTTAATGAAATGTCAAACTGGAAGTTAATTAAAAACTTTGGAAGCCTTTTTACATTTCAGTCATTTAGCAGACTCTCTGATCCAGATCCACTTCCAGTAGTGAGTCATTTAGTAGACTCTCTGATCCAGATCCACTTACAGTAGTGAGTCATTTAGCAGACTCTCTTATCCAGATCCACTTACAGTAGTGAGTCATTTAGCAGACTTTCTTATCCAGATCCACTTACAGTAGTGAGTCATTTAGCAGACTCTCTGATCCAGATCCACTTACAGTAGTGAGTCATTTAGCAGACTCTCTGATCCAGATCCACTTACAGTAGTGAGTCATTTATCAGACTCTCTGATCCAGATCCACTTACAGTAGTGAGTCATTTAGCAGACTCTCTGATCCAGATCCACTTACAGTAGTGAGTCATTTAGCAGACTCTCTGATCCAGATCCACTTACAGTAGTGAGTCATTTAGCAGACTCTCTGATCCAGATCCACTTACAGTAGTGAGTCATTTAGCAGACTCTCTTATCCAGATCCACTTACAGTAGTGAGTCATTTAGCAGACTCTCTGATCCAGATCCACTTACAGTAGTGAGTCATTTAGCAGACTCTCTTATCCAGAGGGACTTACAGTAGTGAGTCATTTAGCAGACTCTCTTATCCAGATCCACTTACAGTAGTGAGTCATTTAGCAGACTCTCTGATCCAGATCCACTTACAGTAGTGAGTCATTTAGCAGACTCTCTTATCCAGAGACACTTACAGTAGTGAGTCATTTAGCAGACTCTCTGATCCAGATTCACTTACAGTAGTGAGTCATTTAGCAGACTCTCTGATCCAGATCCACTTACAGTAGTGAGTCATTTAGCAGACTCTCTGATCCAGATCCACTTACAGTAGTGAGTCATTTAGCAGACTCTCTGATCCAGATCCACTTACAGTAGTGAGTCATTTAGCAGACTCTCTGATCCAGATCCACTTACAGTAGTAAGTCATTTCGCAGACTCTCTGATCCAGATCCACTTACAGTAGTGAGTCATTTAGCAGACGCTCTGATCCAGATCCACTTACAGTAGTGAGTCATTTAGCAGACTCTCTGATCCAGATCCACTTACAGTAGTGAGTCATTTAGCAGACTCTCTGATCCAGATCCACTTACAGTAGTGAGTCATTTAGCAGACTCTCTGATCCAGATCCACTTACAGTAGTGAGTCATTTAGCAGACTCTCTTATCCAGATCCACTTACAGTAGTGAGTCATTTAGCAGACTCTCTGATCCAGAGAGACTTACAGTAGTGAGTCATTTAGCAGACTCTCTTATCCAGATCCACTTACAGTAGTGAGTCATTTAGCAGACTCTCTTATCCAAAGGGACTTACAGTAGTGAGTCATTTAGCAGACTCTCTTATCCAGATCCACTTACAGTAGTGAGTCATTTAGCAGACTCTCTTATCCAGAGAGACTTACAGTAGTGAGTCATTTAGCAGACTCTCTTATCCAGATCCACTTACAGTAGTGAGTCATTTAGCAGACTCTCTTATCCAGAGGGACTTACAGTAGTGAGTCATTTAACAGACTCTTATACAGAGGGACTTACAGTAGTGAGTCATTTAGCAGACTCTCTGATCCAGATCCACTTACAGTAGTGAGTCATTTAGCAGACTCTCTGATCCAGAGAGACTTACAGTAGTGAGTCATTTAGCAGACTCTCTTATCCAGATCCACTTACAGTAGTGAGTCATTTAGCAGACTCTCTTATCCAGAGGGACTTACAGTAGTGAGTCATTTAGCAGACTCTCTTATCCAGATCCACTTACAGTAGTGAGTCATTTAGCAGACTCTCTTATCCAGAGAGACTTACAGTAGTGAGTCATTTAGCAGACTCTCTTATCCAGAGCCACTTACAGTAGTGAGTGCATGCATTTCATTCCCATGGGAATCTAAGCACCCTGGCTGAGTCACAGGAGACCATTTTAAACGTCAAATACACAACAAGTTTTACATGTCTGTATTGCAGTAAAGTTCTCCTGCAACTGTGTGGTCAAATTAAGATTTTACATCTGTATAGAGTACAATGACTAACAACACAGAAATGGTTGTTTGGCACTTTCAATGTTTTGCTCACTAACTCTTCTCCCATCAGCTTTTGCTAGTCTTTTATGATTTTGCTAACTTTTCCCAACTCTCTCTCCCTCTGCTCTCTCTGAAACTTGTTTACATTGCTTGTGTTCTCTCTCCCATCTCTTTCTCTCTCTCTCTCTCTGTTGGTCCCATGTTTTATGAGCTGAATTAAAGATCCCAGACATTTTCCATATGCACAAAAAAAGCTTATTTCTCTAAAATATTTTGCACACCTTTGTTTACATCTCTGTTTGTGAGCATTTCTCCTTTTGCCAAGATAATCCATCCACCTGACAGGTGTGGCATATCAAGAAGCTGATTAAACGGCATGATCGTTACACACATGCACCTTGTGCTGGGGACAATTAAAGGCGAGTTTTTAGGGAGCGTGCAATTGTTAGGCTGACTGCAGGAATGTCTACCAGAGCTGTTGCCAGAGAATGGAATGTTAATTTCTCTACCATAAGCCTCCTCCAATGTTGTTTTTGAGAATATGGCAGTAGGTCCAACAGTACGCTAGCCCAGGACCTCCACATCCGGGCTTCTTCACCTGCGGGATCGTCTGAGACAGCTTATGAAATTGAGGAGTATTTCTATCTGTAATAAAGTACTTTTGTGATTGGCTAGGCCTGACTCTCAAGTGGGTGGGCCTATACCCTCCAGGACCCACCCATGGCTGTGCCCCTGCCCAGTCATAGATCTCTCTCTTATTGTTTACATTGCCAAAGGAAGTGAAATAGATAATAAACAAAAGTGAAATAAACCCACCAAAAAAATTACAGTAAACATTTGCACATTGTCATAACACTGTATATAGCGATAATGCGACATTTGAAATGTCTCTATTCCTTTTGAAACTTTTGTGAGTGTAAAAACTCTCTCTCTCTCTCTGTTTCTCATCCATACTTTCCCTCACCACCTCTTTCTCTCTGAACATTCTGAACATCTCTGTAGTCTGTCCTCCTGGCAGCTGGGGCTTTGTTCCTCCCTCCTCCTCTCCTTTCTGGTCAGGTACAGGTGCAATCTTTCTACTCTTTCTGTGTTCTACTTTTCTTTCTACAGCTTGTCTAGTCACTGTAGCTTACCTCATGCATTTCAAGTGTGTGTGTGTGTGTGTGTCATTGTGTGTGTGTGTGTCATTGTGTGTGTGTGTGTGTGTGTGTGTGTGTGTGTGTGTGTGTGTGTGTACCAAAGGAGGTTGGCGGGAGGACAAATAGGAGGACATTGTAATGTCTGGAATGGAATGAACAGAACAGAGTCAAACGGGGTTTCCATGCGTTTGATGTGTTTGATACCATTTCATTATTCCATTCCAGCCATTAGAATGAGCCCGTCCTCCTATAAGCACCTCAGCACCAGCCTCCTCTGGTGTGTACAAACGAGCCTGTTGTTGTTGTTTGTGCCAGTGTTCTCTCCCAGGGTGGTGGGCATCGCGTTGGCACGCTACGACTTCAGCTCCAGAGACACCAGAGAGCTATCTCTACAAGAGGGAGACATAGTCAAGATCTACACCAAGATGGCTAACGGCTGGTGGAGGGGGGAGGTCAACGGCAGGGTGAGTTTATATCTCTGGTGGAGGGGAGAGGTCAACGGCAGGGTGAGTTTATATATCTGGTGGAGGGGAGAGGTCAACGGCAGGGTGAGTTTATATCTCTGGTGGAGGGGAGAGGTCAACGGCAGGGTGAGTTTATATCTCTGGTGGTGGGAGAGATCAACGGCAGGGTGAGTTTATATCTCTGGTGGAGGGGAGAGGTCAACGGCAGGGTGAGTTTATATCTCTGGTGGAGGGGAGAGGTCAACGGCAGGGTGAGTTTATATCTCTGGTGGAGGGGAGAGGTCAACGGCAGGGTGAGTTTATATCTCTGGTGGAAGGGAGAGGTCAACGGCAGGGTGAGTTTATATCTCTGGTGGAGGGGAGAGGTCAACGGCAGGGTGAGTTTAAATCTTTGGTGGAGGGGAGAGGTCAACGGCAGGGTGAGTTTATATCTCTGGTGGAGGGGAGAGGTCAACGGCAGGGTGAGTTTATATATCTGGTGGAGGGGAGAGGTCAACGGCAGGGTGAGTTTATATATCTGGTGGAGGGGAGAGGTCAATGGCAGGGTGAGTTTATATCTCTGGTGGAGGGGAGAGGTCAACGGCAGGGTGAGTTTATATCTCTGGTGGAGGGGAGAGGTCAACGGCAGGGTGAGTTTATATCTCTGGTGGAAGGGAGAGGTCAACAGCAGGGTGAGTTTATATCTGGTGGAGGGGAGAGGTCAACGGCAGGGTGAGTTTATATCTCTGGTGGAGGGGAGAGGTCAACGGCAGGGTGAGTTTATATCTCTGGTGGAGGGGAGAGGTCAACGGCAGGGTGAGTTTATATATCTGGTGGAGGGGGAGGTCAACGGCAGGGTGAGTTTATATCTCTGGTGGAGGGGGGAGGTCAACGGCAGGGTGAGTTTATATCTCTGGTGGAGGGGAGAGGTCAACGGCAGGGTGAGTTTATATCTCTGGTGGAGGGCAGAGGTCAACGGCAGGGTGAGTTTATATATCTGGTGGAGGGGGGAGGTCAACGGCAGGGTGAGTTTATATCTCTGGTGGAGGGGAGAGGTCAACGGCAGGGTGAGTTTATATCTCTGGTGGAGGGGAGAGGTCAACGGCAGGGTGAGTTTATATCTCTGGTGGAGGGGAGAGGTCAACGGCAGGGTGAGTTTATATGTCTGGTGGAGGGGAGAGGTCAACGGCAGGGTGAGTTTATATCTCTGGTGGAGGGGTGAGGTCAACGGCAGGGTGAGTTTATATCTCTGGTGGAGGGGAGAGGTCAACGGCAGGGTGAGTTTATATCTCTGGTGGAGGGGGAGGTCAACGGCAGGGTGAGTTTATATCTCTGGTGGAGGGGAGAGGTCAACGGCAGGGTGAGTTTATATCTCTGGTGGAGGGGGGAGGTCAACGGCAGGGTGAGTTTATATCTCTGGTGGAGGGGAGAGGTCAACGACAGGGTGAGTTTATATCTCTGGTGGAGGGGAGAGGTCAACGGCAGGGTGAGTTTATATCTCTGGTGGAGGGGAGAGGTCAACGGCAGGGTGAGTTTATATCTCTGGTGGAGGGGAGAGGTCAACGACAGGGTGAGTTTATATCTCTGGTGGAGGGGAGAGGTCAACGGCAGGGTGAGTTTATATCTCTGGTGGAGGGGAGAGGTCAACGGCAGGGTGAGTTTATATCTCTGGTGGAGGGGAGAGGTCAACGGCAGGGTGAGTTTATATATCTGGTGGAGGGGAGAGGTCAACAGCAGGGTGAGTTTATATCTCTGGTGGACGCAGGAGGTCAACGGCAGGGTGAGTTTATATCTCTGGTGGAGGGGGAGGTCAACGGCAGGGTGAGTTTATATCTCTGGTGGAGGGGAGAGGTCAACGGCAGGGTGAGTTTATATCTCTGGTGGAGGGGGAGGTCAACGGCAGGGTGAGTTTATATCTCTGGTGGAGGGGGAGGTCAACGGCAGGGTGAGTTTATATCTCTGGTGGAGGGGAGAGGTCAACGGCAGGGTGAGTTTATATCTCTGGTGGAGGGGGAGGTCAACGGCAGGGTGAGTTTATATCTCTGGTGGACGCAGGAGGTCAACGGCAGGGTGAGTTTATATCTCTGGTGGAGGGGGAGGTCAACGGCAGGGTGAGTTTATATCTCTGGTGGAGGGGAGAGGTCAACGGCAGGGTGAGTTTATATATCTGTTTCTAGGGGGAGGTCAACGGCAGGGTGAGTTTATATCTCTGGTGGAGGGGAGAGGTCAACGGCAGGGTGAGTTTATATCTCTGGTGGAGGGGGGAGGTCAACGGCAGGGGTAGTCTTTCATCCCACTTTAATTCAAACATAACTTCCTTCCGTCTGTGAAAGGTCATGTTCTCCCTGCCGGTGAATCCAACGTCTTGAACTTTATTTAGATGATCATGGATATTGTGTCAGTGATCTTTTCCATATGATTTCCATTTTTGTTTTTTACAGTGACCTGTTTTCATTGTTGGCAGGTGGGCTGGTTCCCCTCTACATATGTGGAAGAGGAAGACTGAGCTGGTTGGTTAAACCTCCGCTCTCAGATGACACGGCTACAGCCCACAATGCACTACCGCTCCAGACATCCTCCAGGTTGTGGGGCCACAGCATCCTGGCACTCTTGACAGAACTCAGACAAGACAAAAGCCCCAAGCCAGATGGAAGTAGGAAATGCCCTCTATCCTCACCCATTCTCAACCTACCGCACCCATCCTCAACACACCCCTCCTCACCTCTCCCATCCTCACCCCACCCCACCTCACCCTTCCTCACCCTTCCTAACCCCTCTCCACCTCATCCCCTCCCCACCTCATCCCCTCCTCACCCATCCCATCCTCACCCCTCCCCTCCTCACCCCTCCCATTTTCATCCCTCCTTATGACCAGCACTGTTCTATTCTGACTGCACTAGACTCCAGACTTAAAGTAGAGTCACTCCCTCCGTGGTTGAGAGTCAAACGTGATGAAGCTGTCTTCTCTTACCTTGTGTTGTTATTGATAACGCCACTGGTTAGTCTGACAGATAACTAAATTATTAAATGCTCTTGGCATGAAAGCAAGAGATGTTTCTGCTTTTCAACACCCACAGTGTTTGAAGACTGTAAAAAATTTTAAAACTTGTTTGTTGTGCTAGTATGATTCCATTATGTGACCGCTATGTTCCCATTATATACAGTGTGCTCCAAAAGTATTGGTACAGTGACATTTGCATCTACATTGCTTGCTGTTTGGGGGTTTTAGGCTGGGGTTTTTGTATAAGCACTTTGTGACATCGGCTGATGTAAAAAGGGCTTTATGAATACATTTGATTGATCGATTGATTTGTTGTTGTTGTTTTGGCTCTGTACTTTAGCACTTTGGATTTGAAATGAAACAATGACTGAGGTTAAATTGCAGACTGTCAGCTTTAATTTTAGGGTATTTTCATCCATATCAGGTTGAAACGTTTACAAATTACAGCACTTTTTGTACATAGTCCCCCCCCATTTTAATGAATCGTGAATAATGATGAGTGATGCTACCATGATTACAGATAATCTTGACTGAATCATGAATAATGATGAGTGAGAAAGTTACAGATGCACAAATATCATACCCCCAAAATAATGCTAACCTCCGTTGTTATTGTAATGGTGAGGTTAGCAGATCTTGGGGGTATGCTAACCTCCGTTGTTATTGTAATGGTGAGAGGTTAGCATGTCTTGGGGGTATGCTAACCTCCGTTGTTATTGTAATGGTGAGAGGTTAGCATGTCTTGGGGGTATGCTAACCTCCGTTGTTATTGTAATGGTGAGAGGTTAGCAGGTCTTGGGGGTATGCTAACCTCCCCTGTTATTGTAATGGTGAGAGGTTAGCATGTCTTGGGGGTATGCTAACCTCCCCTGTTATTGTAATGGTGAGAGGTTAGCAGGTCTAGGGGGTATGCTAACCTCCCCTGTTATTGTAATGGTGAGAGGTTAGCATGTCTTGGGTGTATGCTAACCTTCGCTGTTATTGTAATGGTGAGAGGTTAGCATGTCTTGGGGGTATGCTAACCTCCCCTGTTATTGTAATGGTGAGAGGTTAGCAGGTCTTGGGGGTATGCTAACCTCCGTTGTTATTGTAATGATGAGGTTAGCAGGTCTTGGGGGTATGCTAACCTTCACTGTTATTGTAATGGTGATAGGTTAGCAGGTCTAGGGGGTATGCTAACCTCCGCTGTTATTGTAATGGTGAGAGGTTAGCAGGTCTAGGGGGTATGCTAACCTCCGTTGTTATTGTAATGGTGAGAGGTTAGCAGGTCTTGGGGGTATGCTAACCTTCACTGTTATTGTAATGGTGATAGGTTAGCAGGTCTAGGGGGTATGCTAACCTCCGTTGTTATTGTAATGGTGAGAGGTTAGCAGGTCTAGGGGGTATGCTACCCTTCACTGTTATTGTAATGGTGATAGGTTAGCAGGTCTAGGGGGTATGCTAACCTCCGCTGTTATTGTAATGGTGAGAGGTTAGCAGGTCTAGGGGGTATGATATTAGTGTGTCTAACTTTCTCACTTATCATTATTCATGATTCATTCAGGATTATCCGTAATCATGGTAGCATCCATGTTAATGTTAAAGTGTTTAGAAACATATTATCTTATGATTTAGAATAAACATGACTCCAAAATGACACAATACATTATTTACCATGAATTTCTGTTGGGCACAAAATAATCTGAAACACAACCAAAGCAAACAGCAAA
This sequence comes from Salmo trutta, assembly GCF_901001165.1. NCBI lineage: Eukaryota > Metazoa > Chordata > Actinopteri > Salmoniformes > Salmonidae > Salmo > Salmo trutta. The sequence continues at coordinate 47,069,212 of NC_042977.1, forward strand.
TGCATCCAACAAATGTGTAGAGTCACAAGCTTGATGTAATCATTGCGTGCTACGATTATGGAACCAAATACTACACATTCCACTATTTTAATACACATGTAAGTGAATTTGTCCCAATACTTTTGGTCCAATAAAATGGGGGGACTATGTACAAAAAGTGCTGTAATTTCTAAACAGTTCATCCGATATGATTGCAAAATACCCTCAAATTAAAGCTGACAGTTTGTATTGAAATCCAAAGTGCTGGAGTACAGAGTAAAAACAACAACAAATGTTTTACTGTCTCAGTACTTTTGGAGTGTTACTGTCTCAGTACTTTTGGAGACACCTTTGGACCTTCCCCCCCCCAAAAAAAAGTAAAATAGGTTTTAAATTGTTGAACATAAAAAACAATAAAAACACCAGCAAATCAGCCCCAAGTGATGTTATTTAGAAAATCGATTCCATAGTATTCCCCATGCATAATCAAGAGAAATATGTGATTGTATACAAATGTAAGCAAGATTTGAAATGATAAAGTTTTTGTCAAATATGATATCTGTTTGGGCTTCTTGCCGTCAATTTGCAGTCTACTAATGATTTGTAATGAGTCCCCCACCATCCCTTCAGAATCTAGTTGCTGATCTCTGCTATATAAGAACAATGACTGATATTGTTATTGATTCCTGTTGAATGTGACAACACGACCCATTGTTCACCTGTGTTTTTTCTCATCTGGAGATTTGTTCCATACAATTGTGTTGAAATAGCAATTCAGTAGTTAGCCAGGAAAACAAGCCATATTTAGCCTCCAGATTATGGCCAAGTATTGTCTTAGCTACTGTACATCATTTTGATGGATAGCCCATGTGAACTTTGCTGGACAGAGTTTGACGTCTACCTGAGATCATTATAGAGTCGAACTGAGAGACGGTTTCCTAATTTGGCATATTCAAGGCAATCCAATTTGTTCAGTTTGAGTGAAAGGACCACTTGATGCTAAAAGCAATACCTATTTAATGTTCATGTTTTTTCACCGTGTTAAAAGTCACTTCCTTTTTGAATGCTGATCTTATCCTCTATGTTGAATTATATTTTCTGAAATGTGTAATGCAGTCCCTTGTTTTTTCTTTTTTTGTATTAACATTTATTAAATAATTTGTATTACAATGAAGTGTTATTTCATGTGTACTACATTTAGAAAAGGTATTCGGTAAATTCTGCACAAAGCTTCAGCCAACGCATCTGAAAAATAGTCATGCGACAGTGTCATACACACGTAAGTCCCCCTGCAACAAGGGGCCAAAATAAATCTAATCAAAGTTTATTGCTGGCATACACAGATTTGCAGGTGTTACAGCAGGTGCAGCAAAATGCTTGTTACTAGCTCCAACAGGGCAGTAGGATCGCAACAAGAAATTAAGAAATGCCAGAATGAGTCCAATTTAACAATCCAAAAGTAGATATATTAGAGTCAGCAGTGTGAGAATCGAGAATATAAATACGTAGTGTGTTTAGACAGTATATCATTTGAAAAATAAAATGGTACTTACAGTAGTAGGTATATTAGGATGAGCTAGGTAGAGAATAGAGTATATACATACACAGTGAGTAAACAAAAGTACATAAACAATATATGAAGTGACTAGCGTTCAATGACAATATAGTACATATATTTTATTTTTACCTTTTATTTAACTAGGCAAGTCAGTTAAGACCAAATTCTTATTTTCAATGACGGCCTAGGAACAGTGGGTTAACTGCCTTGTGCAAGGGCAGAACGACATATTCTTTACTTTGTTAGCTATTCTTCTCTCCTCCCATCCTCCTATCCTACCTCCTATCCCTCTCTCCTCCTATCCTCCCGTCCTTCTCTCCTCCATCCTCCTATCCTCCCTCCTATCCCTCTCTCCTCCATCTTCCTATCCTCCCTCCTATCCCTCTCTCCTACTATCCTCCCGTCCTTCTCTCCTCCATCCTCCTATCCTCCCTCCTATCCCTCTCTCCTCCATCCTCCTATCCTCCCTCCTATCCCTCTCTCCTCCTATCCTCCCTCCTATCCTCCTCTCCTCCATCTTCCTATCCTCCCTCCTATCCCTCTCTCCTACTATCCTCCCGTCCTTCTCTCCTCCATCCTCCTATCCTCCCTCCTATCCCTCTCTCCTCCATCCTCCTATCCTCCCTCCTATCCCTCTCTCCTCCTATCCTCCCTCCTATCCTCCTCTCCTCCATCTTCCTATCCTCCCTCCTATCCCTCTCTCCTCCATCTTCCTATCCTCCCTCCTATCCCTCTCTCCTCCTATCCTCCCTCCTATCCTCCTCTCCTCCATCTTCCTATCCTCCCTCCTATCCCTCTCTCCTCCATCTTCCTATCCTCCCTCCTATCCTCCTCTCCTCCATCTTCCTATCCTCCCTCCTATCCCTCTCTCCTCCATCTTCCTATCCTCCCTCCTATCCTCCTCTCCTCCATCTTCCTATCCTCCCTCCTATCCCTCTCTCCTCCTATCCTCCCTCCTATCCCTCTCTCCTCCTATCCTCCCTCCTATCCTCCTCTCCTCCATCCTTCTATCCTCCCTCCTATCCCTCTCTCCTCTATCCTCCCTCCTATCCCTCTCTCCTCCTATCCTCCCTCCTATCCTCCTCTCCTCCATCTTCCTATCCTCCCTCCTATCCCTCTCTCCTACTATCCTCCCGTCCTTCTCTCCTCCATCCTCCTATCCTCCCTCCTATCCCTCTCTCCTCCATCCTCCTATCCTCCCTCCTATCCCTCTCTCCTCCTATCCTCCCTCCTATCCTCCTCTCCTCCATCTTCCTATCCTCCCTCCTATCCCTCTCTCCTCCATCTTCCTATCCTCCCTCCTATCCCTCTCTCCTCCTATCCTCCCTCCTATCCTCCTCTCCTCCATCTTCCTATCCTCCATCCTATCCCTCTCTCCTCCATCTTCCTATCCTCCCTCCTATCCTCCTCTCCTCCATCTTCCTATCCTCCCTCCTATCCCTCTCTCCTCCATCTTCCTATCCTCCCTCCTATCCTCCTCTCCTCCATCTTCCTATCCTCCCTCCTATCCCTCTCTCCTCCTATCCTCCCTCCAATCCTCCTCTCATCCTCTTTTCCTTTCCTCCCATCCTCTTGTCCTCCTCATATCCACAGTGATGAAAGTCAACAGCAGGGATTTGGACACAGCATCTCAACAGAGAGAAAGAATAATGGGAGATCGATGGAGAACGAGGGAGATAGAGAAATGGAGAAAGAGAGGCAGAGTCAAAAAGCCCTGTATCATACTTCAGCTGTCTGTATGATCTCTTTAACCCACAGCTTCTCTCGCTCAGTCCCCCCAGATCATTCTATGGAGTTAAACAAGGATTTAGGAGGGTCTGGAGCAGGCTTCAAATAGTATTAGAGCTTTCAAATACTCTCCTAAAGGACTTAACTCTCCAATATACTTTTTTTTTAGCTGACAGCTTTCTAGACGGCTTTCTATTCAATCAGTCAAATGACTGATTATTTCCCTATCCTGATGGTGAAACTCTAGCCTCTAGGCTGCTTGGCTGCTTTATTTTACACGTACATTGTAGTCATTTGGCAAACGCAGAGCGACTTACAGTTAGTACATTCATCTTAAGATTGCTAGACAAGACTAACACATATTAGTCACATTAAGTACCTTTTTCTTCAATAATGTACACTCGGAAAGTATTCAGATCCCTTCTCTTTTTCCACATTTTGTTACGTTACAGCCTTATTCTAAAATGGATTAGAACAGTATAGAATCTCATCAATCCACACGCAATACCCATTATGACATCACAATACCCCATAATGACAAAAGTGAAAACAGGATATTACATATTTACTTATTTAAATAAGTATTCAGACCCTTTGCTATGAGAATCAAAATTGAGCTCAGGTGCATCTTGTTTCCATTTATCATCCTTGAGATGTTCCTAAAACTTGATTGGAGTCCACCTGTGGTAAATTCAATTGATTGGACATGATTTGGAAAGGCACCCACCTGTCTATATAAGGTCCCACAGTTGACAGTGCATGTCAGAGCAAAACAAAATTCTGCAGCATCGAAGGTCCACAAGAACACAGTGGCCTCCATCAATCTTAAATGGAAGAAGTCTGGAACCTCAGACACTTCCTAGAGCTGGCCGCCCTGCCAAACTGAGCAATCGGGGGAGAAGGGCCTTGGTCAGGGAGGCGACCAAGATACCGATGGTCACTCTAACAGAGCTCCAGAGTTTCTCTGTGGAGATGGGAGAACCTTCCAGAAGGACAACCATCTCTGCAGCACTCCACCAATCAGCCCTTTAAGGTAGAGTGGCCAGATGGAAGCCACTCCTCAGTAAAAAGCACATGACACCCCGTTTGGAATTTACCTAAAGGACATTCAGACCATGAGAAACAAGATTCTCTGGTCTAATGAAACCAAAATTGAACTCTTTGGCCTGAATTCCAAGTGTCACGTCTGGAGGAAACCTGCCACCATCCCTACGGTGAAGCATGGTGGTGGCAGCATCATGCTGTGTGGATGTTTTTCAGCGCCAGGGACCAGGAGACTGGTCAGGATCGAGGGAAAGATGAACGGAGCAGAGAGATCCTTGATGAAAACCTGCTCCAGAATGCTCAGCACCTCAGACTGGGGCTAAGGTTTCACCTTCCAACAGGACAACGACCCTAAGCACACAGCCAAGACAATGCAGGTGTGGCTTCTTGACAGGTTTCTGAATGTCTTTGAGTGGCCCAGCCAGAACCCGATCGAACATCTCTGGAGAGACCTGAAAATAGCTGTGCAGCAACATTCCCTATCCAATCTGACAGAGCTTGAGAGGATCTGCTGAGAAGAATGCGAGAAACTCCACAAATACAGGTATATCAATCTTGTAGCATCATACCCAAGAAAACTGGAGGCTGCAATCGCTACAAAAAGTACTTCAACAAAGTACTGAGTGAAGGGTCTGAATACTTACGTAAATGTGATGTTTCAGATTTACATTTTTCACAAATTTGCTTTGTTATTATGGGGTATTATGTGTAGATTGATGAGGGGGGGGAATTTATTTAATGAATTTTAGAATAAGGCTGTAACGTCACAAAATGGGAAAAGAAGTGGTGGTTTGAATACTTTCCATATGTGCTGTATATACAAAAGTATATTAATGGATTTGGCTTTTGGGACCCATTGCTGACAGGTATATAAAATTGAGCACACAGCCATGCAATCTCCTTAGACAAACATTGGCAGTAGAATGGCCTTATTGAAGAGCTCAGTGACTTTCAACGTGGCACCGTCATAGGATGCTACCTTTCCAACAAGTCAGTTTGTCAAATGTCTGCTAGAGCTGCCCTGGTCAACTCTAAGTGCTGTCATTGTGAAGTGGAAAGTCTAGGAGCAACAATGGCTCAGCCGCGAAGTCGTAGGCCACACAAGCTCACAGAACAGGACAGCCGAGTGCTGAAGCGCATAGCACGTAAAAATCGTCTGTCTTCGGTTGCAACACTTCCTATGGAGTTCCAAACTGCCTCTGGAAGCAATGTCAGCACAACAACTGTTCGTCGGGAGCTTCATGAAATGGTTTTCCATGGCCGAGCAGCCTCACACAAGCCTAAGTTTACCATGCGCAATGCCAAGCACCAAGCCATTGGACTCAGGACCAGTGGAAACGCGTTCTCTGGAGTGATGAATCACGCTTCACCCTCTGGCAGTCCAATGGACAATCTGGGTTTGGTGCCAGGAGAACGCTACCTGTCCGATTGCATAGTGCCAACTGTAAAGTTTGGTGGAGGATGAATAATGGTCTGGGCTGTTTTTCATGGTTTGGACTGGGCCCCTTAGTTCCAGTGAAGGGAAATCTTAACTCTACAGCATACATTCTAGATGATTCTGTGCTTCCAACTTTATGGCAACAGTTTGGGGAAGGCCATTTCCTTTTTCAGCATGACAATACCCCTGTGCACAAAGTGAGGTCCATTCAGAAATGTTCTGGAAGAACTTGACTGGCCTGCACAGAGCCCTGACCTCAACCCCATCGAACACCTTTGGGAGGAATTGGAACGCCGACTGATGCTCTTGTGGCTGAATGGAAGCAAGTCTCCTCAGCAATGTTCCAACATCTAGTGGAAAGCATTCCCAGAAGAGTGGAGGCTGTTACAGCAGCAAAGATTAGATCATATTTAGTTTTTTTGTGTGTTTTGGTTGGTGGGGGGAGGCTGAGATCTCTTTTTTTAAGATATTCTCTCCCGTATGGGTGGAACAGCCAAGAGAACACAGGTAGAGAGAGAGAGAGAGAGAGAGAGAGAGAGAGAGAGAGAGAGAGAGAGAGAGAGAGAGAGAGAGAGCAAGGATGAAAACAAGTTTCAGAGAGAGCAAAGGGAGAGAGAGTTGGGAAAAGTTAGCAAAATCATAAAAGACTCGCAAAAGCTGATGAGAGAGAGAGAGAGATGGGTAAACTGCTTCTCCAATCTTTTTGGCTCTATAACAAAGAACAAACAGATCAACTATAAAAGACTACCAGAACCCACTGGATTCTCCAATTACCTTGAATGAACTACAGGACAAAATACAAACCCTCCAACCCAAAAAGACCTGTGGTGTTGATGGTATCCTCAATGAAATGATCAAATATACTAAAATATAACTAAAACTCTTTAACATCATCCTTAGCTCTGACATCTTCCCCAATATTTGGAACCAAGGACTGATCACCCCAAATCACAAAAGTGGAGACAAATTTGACTCCAATAACTATCTTGGGATATGCGTCAACAGCAATCTTGGGAAAATCCTCTGCATTATCATTAACCGCAGACTCGTACATTTCCTCAGTGAATACAATGTACAGAGCAAATGTCAAATTGGCTTTTCACCCTAATTGACAAACAAAGAAACCAAAATAAAGGCAAAGTCTTCTCATGCTTTGTTGATTTCAAAAAAGCCTTCCACTCAATTTGGCATGAGGGTCTGCTATTCAAATTGATGGAAAGTGGTGTTGGGGGAAAAACATACAACATTATAAAATCCATGTACAGAAACAACAAGTGTGCGGTTAAAATAGGCAAAAAACACATACATTTCTTCCCACAGGGTCGTGGTGTGAGACAGGGATGCAGCTTAAACCCCACCATCTTCAACATATATATCATTGAATTGGCGAGGGCGCTAGAAAAAATTATAATAACACCAAAATAATGGTGTTCCAAAAATGGTCCAGTCGCTACTACCACAAATATAAATTCCATCTAGACACCGTTGCCCTAGAGCACCACAGGTAACTTCCACAAAGCTTTGAACGATCTGAGAGACAAGGCAAGAAGGGCCTTCTATACCATCAAAAGGAACATAAAATTCAACATACCAATTAGGATCTGGCTAAAAATACTTGAATTAGTCATAGAACCCATTGCCCTTTATGGTTGTGAGGTCTGGGGTCCGCTCACCAACCAAGAATTCACAAAATGGGACAAACACCAAATTGAGACTCTGCATTCAGAATTCTGCCAAAAGATCCTCCGTGTACAACGTAGAACACCAATGTCACAATGGGTGGCTTGTGGATTTCGAAGAGTCAGGCGCAGGAGACAGAAAGATTCCGTTAATGAATTTAATGGAATATCCACACGGAAAATATGCAAGGTATGGAGTGCAAGGTGTGCAAAAAGAAACGCACCACCCTTAAAAGAACGTAACCAGGGACGCAGCCCAAAAGGAATAGTGTAACTCCAAACATACAGAACCACATGAAAAACACACCCTGACCAACGAACAATCCTGCACAAACAACAAACCTAACTAACTAGCCTAAATACCCCTCCCCACTAACAACTAACACAAAACAGGTGCGCAACTAACCTAGGCCTAACTAACAGAACGTGAAACATAAATCGATGGCAGCTAGTAGGCCTGGCGACGATGACCGCCGAGCGCCGCCCGGGCGAGGAGGGGCGCCACCTTCCGTAGGTGTCGTGACAACCAAATAATGCATGCAGAGTAGAATTAGGCCGACACCTGCTAATGATCAAAATCCAGAAAAGAGCTGTTAAATTCTACAGCCACCTAAAAGGAAGCGATTCCAAAGCCTTCCATAACAAAGCCATCACCTACAGAGAGATGAACCTGGAGAAGAGTCCCCTAAGCAAGCTGGTCCTGGGGCTCTGTTAACAGGCACAAACACACCTCACAGAGCCCCAGGACAGCAACACAATTAGACCAATCATGAGGAAACAAATAGATAATTACTTGACACATTGCTCAGTTTTTTTGTTAATTCTTTCCAAACTAGAATGCTATTTGGCCCTAAACAGAGAGTACACAGTGGCAGAATACCTGACCGCTGTGACTGACCCGAACTTAAGGAAAGCTTTGACTATGTACAGACTCAGTGAGCATAGCCTTGCTATTGAGAAAGGCCACTGTAGGCAGACCTGGCTCTCAAGAGAAGACATGCTATGTGCACACTGCCCACAAAATGAGGTGGAAACTGAGCTGCACTTCCTAACTTCCTGCCCAATATATGACTATATTAGAGACAAAAATTTCCCTCAGATTACACAGATCCACAAAGAATTCGAAAACAAACCCGAGTTTGCTAAACTCCCATGTCTACAGGGTGAAATAGAGCATCGAGCCAGCGGGGTGGTGGCACTGGAATCCTCATCTCTCCCAAGTGGACATTCTCTCTTTCTCCCCTGACCCATCTGTCTCATCTGTCTCCTCATTTGAATTCCATGCTGTCACAGTTACCAGCCCTTTCAAGCTTAAAATCTCTTTAGGACCGGCGGGACGAATTCGTCCCACCTACGTAACAGCCAGTTGAATCCTGTGGCGTGATTTTCAAATACCTTTGAAATGCTATTACTTCAATTTCTCAAACATATGACTATTTTACAGCTATTTAAAGACAAGACTCTCGTTAATCTAACCACACTGTCCGATTTCAAAAAGGCTTTACAACGAAAGCAAAACATTACATTATGTCAGCAGAGTACCCAGCCAGAAATAATCAGACACCCATTTTTCAAGCTAGCATATATTGTCACAAAAACCCAGAAGACAGCTAAATGCAGCACTAACCTTTGATGATCTTCATCAGATGACACACCTAGGACATTATGTTATACAATACATGCATGTTTTGTTCAATCAAGTTCATATTTATATCAAAAACCAGCTTTTTACATTAGCATGTGACGTTCAGAACTAGCATACCCCCCGCAAACTTCCGGCGAATTTACTAACAATTTACTAAAATACTCACGATAAACGTTCACAAAAAGCATAACAATTATTTTAAGAATTATAGATACATTACTCCTCTATGCACTCGATATGTCCGATTTTAAAATAGCTTTTCGGTAAAAGCACATTTTGCAATATTCTAAGTAGATAGCCCGGCATCACAGGGCTAGCTATTTAGACACCCACCCAGTTTAGCACTCACCAAAATCAGATTTACTATTAGAAAAGTTTGATTACCTCTCCTGTTCTTCGTCAGAATGCACTCCCAGGACTTCTACTTCAATAACAAATGTAGGTTTGGTCCAAAATAATCCATAGTTATGTTCCAACAGCGACGTTTTGTTTGTGCGTTCTAGACACTATCCCAATGGTAAATAACGGTCACGCGCACGGCGCATTTCGTGACAAAAGATTTCTAAATATTTCATTACCGTACTTCGAAGCATGTCAACCGCTGTTTAAAATCTATTTTTATGCCATTTTTCTCATAAAAAAACGATAATATTACGACCGGGAATCTGCAATTAGGTAAACAGCCGAAAGAAAATACAGCACAGGGTCGACTCGGGCACGCGCCTAATTCCATTGTCCTCTGATAGACCACTTGGCAAAGGCGATTATGTGTTTCAGCCTGAGGCTGCCTCGTCATCGTTCAGGTTTTTCCCGGGCTCTGAGAGCCTATTGGAGCCGTAGGAAGTGTCACGTTACAGCTAAGATCCTGACTCTTCAATAAACAGAAGCAAGAACAACAACACCTTGTCAGACAGGCCACTTCCTGCATGAAATCTTCTCAGGTTTTTGCCTGCCATAGGAGTTCTGTTATACTCACAGACACCATTCAAACAGTTTTAGAAACTTTAGGGTGTTTTCTATCCAAAGCCAATAATTATATGCATATTCTAGTTACTGGGCAGGAGTAGTAACCAGATTAAATCGGGTACGTTTTTTATCCGGATGTGAAAATACTGCCCCCTATCCCATCCTTATCATTTATCGCCCTCCAGGTTCCCTTGGAGAGTTCATCAATGAGCTTGACGCCTTGATAAGTTCCTTTCCTGAGGATGGCTCACCTCTCACAGTTCTGGGTGACTTTAACCTCCCCACGTCTACCTTTGACTCATTCCTCTCTGCCTCCTTTTTTCCACTCCTCTCCTCTTTTGACCTCACCCTCTCACCTTCCCCCCTACTCACAAGGCAGGCAATACGCTTGACCTCATCTTTACTAGATGCTGTTCTTCCACTAATCTCATTGCAACTCCCCTCCAAGTCTCCGACCACTACCTTGTATCCTTTTCCCTCTCGCTCTCATCCAACACTTCTCACTCTGCCCCTACTCGGATGGTATTGCGCCGTCCCAACCTTCGCTCTCTCTCTCCCGCTACTCTCTCCTCTTCCATCCTATCATCTCTTCCCTCTGCTCAAACCTTCTCCAACCTATCTCCTGATTCTGCCTCCTCAACCCTCCTCTCCTCCCTTTCTGCATCCTTTGATTTTCTCTGTCCCCTATCCTCCAGGCCGGCTCGGTCCTCCCCTCCTGCTCTGTGGCTCGACGACTCACTGCGAGCTCACAGAACAGGGCTCCGGGCAGCCGAGCGGAAATGGAGGAAAACTCGCCTCCCTGCGGAACCTGGCATCCTTTCACTCCCTCCTCTCTACATTTTCCTCTTCTGTCTCTGCTGCTAAAGCCACTTTCTACCACTCTAAATTCCAAGCATCTGCCTCTAACCCTAGGCAGCTCTTTGCTACCTTCTCCTCCCTCCTGAATCCTCCTCCCCCTTCCCCCCTCCTCCCTCTCTGCGGATGACTTCGTCAACCATTTTGAAAAGAAGGTTGACGACATCCGATCCTCGTTTGCTAAGTCAAACGACACCGCTGGTCCTGCTCACACTGCCCTACCCTGTGCTTTGACCTCTTTCTCCCCTCTCTCTCCAGATGAAATTTTGCGTCTTGTGAAGGCCGGCCGCCCAACAACCTGCCCACTTGACCCTATCCCCTCCTCTCTTCTCCAGACCATTTCCGGAGACCTTCTCCCCTACCTCACCTCGCTCATCAACTCATCCTTGACCGCTGGCTACGTCCCTTCCGTCTTCAAGAGAGCGAGAGTTGCACCCCTTCTGAAAAAACCTACACTCGATCCATCCGATGTCAACAACTACAGACCAGTATCCCTTCTTTCTTTTCTCTCCAAAACTCTTGAACGTGCCGTCCTTGGCCAGCTCTCCTGCTATCTCTCTCAGAATGACCTTCTTGATCCTAATCAGTCAGGTTTCAAGACTGGGCATTCAACTGAGACTGCTCTTCTCTGTGTCACGGAGGCTCTCCGCACTGCTAAAGCTAACTCTCTCTCCTCTGCTCTCATCCTTCTAGACCTATCTGCTGCCTTTGATACTGTGAACCATCAGATCCTCCTCTCCACCCTCTCCGAGCTGGGCATCTCCGGCGCGGCCCACGCTTGGATTGCGTCCTACCTGACAGGTCGCTCCTACCAGGTGGCGTGGCGAGAATCTGTCTCCGCACCACGTGCTCTCACCACTGTTGTCCCCCAGGGCTCTGTTCTAGGCCCTCTCCTATTCTCACTATACACCAAGTCACTTGGCTCTGTCATATCCTCACATGGTCTCTCCTATCATTGCTATTCAGACGACACACAATTAATCTTCTCCTTTCCCCCTTCTGATAACCAGGTGGCGAATCGCATCTCTGCATGTCTGGCAGATATATCAGTGTGGATGACGGATCACCACCTCAAGCTGAACCTCGGCAAGACGGAGCTGCTCTTCCTCCCGGGGAAGGACTGCCCGTTCCATGATCTCGCCATCACGGTTGACAACTCCCTTGTGTCCTCCTCCCAGAGTGCTAAGAACCTTGGCGTGACCCTGGACAACACCCTGTCGTTCTCCACTAACATCAAGGCGGTGACCCGATCCTGTAGGTTCATGCTCTACAACATTCGCAGAGTATGACCCTGCCTCACACAGGAAGCGGCGCAGGTCCTAATCCAGGCACTTGTCATCTCCCATCTGGATTACTGCAACTCGCTGTTGGCTGGGCTCCCTGCCTGTGCCATTAAACCCCTACAACTCATCCAGAACGCCGCAGCCCGTCTGGTGTTCAAACTTCCCAAGTTCTCTCACGTCACCCCGCTCCTCCGCTCTCTCCACTGGCTTCCAGTTGAAGCTCGCATCCGCTACAAGACCATGGTGCTTGCTTACGGAGCTGTGAGGGGAACGGCACCTCCGTACCTTCAGGCTCTGATCAGGCCCTACACCCAAACAAGGGCACTGCGTTCATCCACCTCTGGCCTGCTCGCCTCCCTACCTCTGAGGAAGCACAGTTCCCGCTCAGCCCAGTCAAAACTGTTCGCTGCTCTGGCACCCCAATGGTGGAACAAGCTCCCTCACGACGCCAGGACAGCGGAGTCAATCACCACCTTCCGGAGACACCTGAAACCCCACCTCTTTAAGGAATACCTGGGATAGGATAAAGTAATCCTTCTAACCCCCCCCCCCTTAAAAGATTTAGATGCACTATTGTAAAGTGGTTGTTCCACTGGATATCATAAGGTGAATGCACCAATTTGTAAGTCGCTCTGGATAAGAGCGTCTGCTAAATGACTTAAATGTAATGTAAATGTAAATGAAATACCACAGTGTGCCATCACAGCAGCAAGATTTGTGGCCTGTTGCAACAAGAAAATGTCAACCAGTGAGAACAAACACCATTGTAAATACAACCCATATTTATGCCTATTTATTTTCCCTTTTGTACTTTAACCATTTGTACATCATTACAACACTGTATTTTTTTGTTTATTTGGCATTTGTAATGTCTTTATTCTTTTGGAACTTCTGTGAGTGTAATGTTTACTATTCATTTTTATTGTTTATTTTCCTTTTGCATATTATCTGCTTCACTTGCTTTGGCAATATTAAAATATGTTTCCCATGCCAATAAAGCCCCTTGAATTGAATTGAGAGAGAGAGAGAGTAGCATGTGTGTGACTATATTAAAACTGGAGAAGGCTGAAACTGGGAGAAGGGAAGGCAGCTCTCATTTAGAGAGTTTTGATCTGAGAGATGTTAATTGCTTGATAGAGCTGATAGAGTCCTGATAGAGTCCTGCTAGAGTTCTTATAAGCTGATAGAGTCATTTTAGTCCTGATGGAGTCCTTATGGAGCTGATTGAGTCCTGATAGAGTCCTTAAAGTCCTGAGAGTCTTTATAGAGCTGATAGAGTCCTTATGTTCCTGATAGAGTCCTTATAGAGCTGAGAGAGTCTTTATAGTCCTGACAGAGTCCTTTAAGAGCTGACAGAGTCCTTATGGAGCTGATAGAGAAGATAGTCCTGATAGTGTCCTTATGGAGCTGATAGAGTCCTTATGGAGCTGATAGAGAAGATAGTCCTTATAGAGTCCTTATAGTCCTGATAGAGTCCTTATTGGAGCTGATAGAATCCTTATAGAGCTGATAGAGAAGATAGTCCTGATAGAGTCCTTATGGAGCTGATAGAGTCCTTATAGTCCTGATAGAGAAGATAGTCCTTATAGTCCTGATAGAGTCCTTATGGAGCTGATAGAGTCCTTATAGTCCTGATAGAGACCTTATATTCCTGATAGAGTCCTTATTGGAGCTGATAGAATCTTTATAGAGCTGATAGAGAAGATAGTCCTTATAGAGTCCTTATGGAGCTGATAGAGTCCTTATAGTCCTGATAGAGTCCTTATAGTCCTGATAGAGTCCTTATTGGAGCTGATAGAATCCTTATAGAGCTGATAGAGAAGATAGTCCTGATAGAGTCCTTATAGTCCTAATAGAGTCCTTATAGTCCTGATAGAGTCCTTATAGTCCTGATAGAGTCCTTATAGTCCTGATAGAGTCCTTATAGTCCTGATAGAGTCCTTATAGTCCTGATAGAGTCCTTATGGAGCTGATAGAGTCCTTATAGAGCTGGGAGAGTCTTTATAGAGCTGATAGAGTCCCTATAGAGCGGATATAGCCCCTAGCCCCTAGTCCTTATAGTCCTGATAGAGTCCTTATATTCCTGATAGAGTCCTTATAGTCCTGATAGAGTCCTTATAGTCCTGATAGAGTCCTTATAGAGCGGATATCGTCCTTATAGTCCTGATAGAGTCCTTATGGAGCTGATAGAGTCCTTATAGAGCGGATATCGTCCTTATAGTCCTGATAGAGTCCTTATAGTCCTGATAGAGTCCTTATAGAGCTGATAGAGTCCTTATGGTCCTGATAGAGTCCTTATAGAGCTGGGAGAGTCTTTATAGAGCTGATAGAGTCCCTATAGAGCGGATATAGCCCCTAGCCCCTATTACAGGGGCTGAGTCACTGGCTTACTGGTGCTCTTCCATGTCATCCCTAGAAGGGGTGCGTCACTTGAGTGGGTTGAGTCACTGACGTGGTCTTCCTGTCTGGGTTGGTGCCCCCTCCCCCTTGGGTTGTGACGTGGCGGAGACCTTTGTGGGCTATACTCGGCCTTGTCTCAGGATGGTAAGTTGGTGGTTGAAGATACCCCTCTAGTGGTGTGGGGGCTGTGCTTTGGCAAAGTGGGTGGGGTCAAATCCAGCCTGTTTGGCCCTGTCCGGGGGTATCATCGGATGGGGCCACAGTGTTTATGCTGCAGTATTTATGCTGCAGTAGTTTATGTGTTGCGGGGCTAGGGTCTGTCTGTTATATCTGGAGTATTTCTCCTGTCTTATCTGGTGTCCTGTGTGAATATAAGTATGCTCTCTCTAATTCTCTCTCTCTTTCTTTCTTTCTTTCTTTCTTTCTTTCTTTCTTTCTTTCTTTCTTTCTTTCTTTCTCTCTCTCTCTCTCGGAGGAGAGAGAAATCCCCTGAGCCCTAGGACCATGCCTCAGGACTACCTGACATGATGACTTCTTGCTGTCCCCAGTCCACCTGGCCGTGCTGCTGCTCCAGTTTCAACTGTTCTGCCTGCGGCTAAGGAACCCTGACCTGTTCACCGGACGTGCTACCTGTCCCAGACCTGCTGTTTTCAACTCTCTAGAGACAGCAGAAGCGGTAGAGATACTCTCAATGATCGGCTATGAAAAGCCAACTGACATTTACTCCTGAGGTGCTGACCTGTTGCACCCTCGACAACTACTGTGATTATTATTATTTGACCATGTTGGTCATTTATGAACATCTTGGCCATGTTCTGTTATAATCTCCACCCGGCACAGCCAGAAAAGGACTGGCCACCCCTCATAGCCTGGTTCCTCTCTAGGTTTCTTCCTAGGTGTTGGCCTTTCTAGGGAGTTTTTCCTAGCCACCGTGCTTCTACACCTGCATTGCTTGCTGTTTGGGGTTTTAGGCTGGGTTTCTGTACAGCACTTTGTGGCATCAGCTGATGTAAGAAGGGCTTTATAAATACATTTGATTTGATTTGATAGAGTCCTTATAGAGCTGATATAGAAGATAGTTCTTATAGAGCAGATAGAGTCCTTACAGTCCTGATAGAGTCCTTATAGAGCTTATAGAGCTGATAGAGTCCTTATAGTCCTGATAGAGACCTTATAGAGCTGATAGAATCCTTAAGGAGCTGATAGTCATTATATTCCTGATAGAGTCCTTATAGAGCTGGTAGAGAAGATAGTCTTTATGGAGCGTTTACTTCAATTGTAGCTACCATGCAAACGCAGGGCTAATGGTCGATGCTTCTAGCTTCTCTCTCTCCTCTCTGTCTCTCTTTCATTCTCTCTTTCTCGCTCACTCTCTTTCACTCTCAATCTCTCTCTGTCTCTTTCATTCTCTTTCTCTCTCTCTGTCTCTCTTTCACGCTCTCTGTCTCTCTCTCTCTGTCTCTCTCTGTCTCTCTCTCCTTCTCTCTCTTTCTCTTTCATTCTCTCTTTCTCTCTCATCTTTCTCTCTCTCTCTCTCTCTCTCTCTGTGTCTCTCTTCCTCTCCCCCTCTCTCTCTGTGTCTCTCTCCCTCTCCCTCTCTGTCTCTGTCTCTTCCTCTCTCCCTCTCTCTCTGTGTCTCTCTCCCTCTCACTCTCTCTCTCTCTCTCTCTCTCTGTCTCTCTCTTCCTCTCTCCCTCTCTCAAATTCATTCTCTAAGAGCATCCTTATTATGACTGTTGAAGTGTCTCTTCAGAAGGCTGTGAAACTTTTTCCTTACATTTGTTTGTTAATTCAACGTTGTGTTTGTGTGGTTGGTTTGTAGCTCAGTGCTCACTAGGCGCTAGCTCCTCTCGTCCTCATCCTCCCAGAACATGATTACAATCAGTATAAACAGTTTTATTCTAGGCTGGCTCAGGGAACACTGTGTGTGTGTGCATGTGTGTCTGGGAATGGCATATTTTATTTATGGGTGCCCGGACACCGTCGGTTTAATCCAGCAATAGTAATTTCTCCAAGAGGGTGTTAGTTACTGGGGGGGTTGTGATGTGGGGGTGCGGAGATACTAATCCCAGCTGGGGTTTATTTGCAATTCAGGCTCTTTGGCACTAGAGTTGCTTAGTTTTACATTGAGAAAGTAGACAAGAGCTTTTATATCCTGACATGCTGAACGGTAGAGAGGGGACATTACAGTCTGTAGCACCACAGCTGATTGTTGCTAGTGTGTGTCAAATCAAATCAACATTTATTTTAATTATTATTACAAATCAAAGTTTATTTGAAATTTGTGTGCGTTCTATTCGGATGAGGAGGTTTTAGATTGGTGTGAGTTGAGATGAGATGAGGGGGGGACATCAGATTGCTTTCTAAACGTGTGGGGAAGGCAGATGTTTTATTGCAGCCTTTATAGGACCCACTCGAAAATGAGATATATGTTCTCTGTAAGATTTTTGGCAACTCAATTGGTAATTTCTGTAACAAAGAAGCTGGGAGTCAGGAAGCAGGCGCAGTCGGGGAGAACACGAAGAATAAACAATACAGTAACAAGAGCACCGTCGGGACATGTAAATAGAGCCAATAACGCCTGATGGGAAATAACTACAGAGGGCTATATATATATATATATGGGAGTAATCAGGAAGGTGATAGAGTCCAGGAGAGCCTGATGATGAAGCGCAGGTGTGCGTAATGATGGGTAGCTAGGGCTGGTGGTTAGTAAACCAGCAACGTCGAACGCCGGAGGAGAGGAGTGTCACGACTTCCGCCGAAGTCGGTCTCTCTCCTTGTTCGGGCGGCGTTCGGCGGTCGACGTCACCGGTCTTCTAGCCATCGCCGATCCACCTTTCATTTTCCATTTGTTTTCTACACACCTGGTTTCATTCCCCAATTACATGTTCACGTATTTAACCCTCTGTTTCCCCCATGTTTTTGTGCGTGATTGTTTCTATGTTCATTCGGTACGTTATGGCTGGTTTTCGACGGGTGCTGTTTTTTCTCCGGTGCGTAATTGATTACTGTTTATTGTTGGTCAAGTGTATTGTTACCTTGTGCCTTTATTTTGAGTAAAGTACGTTGCTCACTCATTCTGCTCTCCTGCACCTGACTTCATGCACCAGCTACACCCACCTTCTGACAAGGATAGGGAGTAGACGTGACAATTTCAATCAATGAGAAATAGGCCTGCTGTATTACCCATTGATTGTTGAACGTTATAAATATTATATTATGATCTCTGGCTAACAGCCATGCCAGTTCAGACATCCTCTGTTAACCTAGTGTCCTTGAAGTGCATCAGATTGGTTTATGAACACGAGAAAATTGGTTTATGATGTATTTTTTTTTAATGCCCTCTTGAAGTACGATCCTTTTGAAAATTTGGAGTGCATCTGGAATATTTCCTGCTGTTCAATTACATACACTGATTGACCCCAATTATCTTGTTCTTCTTATTGTCTCTTATTTTGTCTGTGCCAGTCTCCAGCAACCCAGTTGTTCCAGAAACCCTGTGTCCTTGAGGTGCTGAGCAGTGTTGAGCGTGCTGATGGTGGCTTGATGGTTTGAGTGTCGCAGTCCTCCCAGCCCAACATAAGTGCTGTTCCTGATGTGTTGCAGTGTTAATGGACAGAATATACTAAAATCTCTCTGCTGTTTTGGAGTGGAGAGGACAGATCGATTATGAACCAACCACCCTTTCCAATAATGGGCAGAAAGGACAGCATGTGCGTGGAGGTGGTGTGTGTGTGTGTGGGGGGGGGGGGGCTAGTGTCTTTGTGTTCTTTAATAAACCCCATTACATAGTCAAACATAATAACTCTATGCAAATCTGAAAGTAATTTCTAAATAAACTTGAGGCTTGGTCCAAAAGTAGTGCACTACATAGGGAATAGAGTGCCATTGGGTCCTGGTCTAAAGTAGTGCACTACATAGGGAATAGGGTGCCATTGGGTCCTGGTTTAAAGTAGTGCACTACACAGGGAATAGGGTGCCATTGGGTCCTGGTCTAAAGTAGTGCACTACACAGGGAATAGGGTCCCATTGGGTCCTGGTCTAAAGTAGTGCACTACATAGGGAATAGGGTGCTCACCCAACATAAGAGTTGGTTCCTGTGTCACATCACAGAGAGAAGAAGTCCCTCATGGCAGCATTTATTGATTTGTTCTAGTGGAACATCTTAATTACACAGCAGTCTTTGTCCTAGTTAAATAAATGTTAATAAAAAAGAAATTAAATGTAATTTTTAAAACATTTAAATAGTGGAACACCTTAATTACTTTTGTCTTATTCTTGAAAGTCGGGATCATCCTTGTCTGGCAGGGAAACTTTATTTTTATTGTTGAAATTATGTTGCATTGTTTAACCTTAACATTTTTATTTAGGTGAATTTTATTTGTGAAAATTATTCATTTTCATGTCGGCTTTATGCATTTGTCCAGAGCAATTAAAAAAATTGCAATAATTTACAATAAAATAAATTATATATAGTTTCTTGCAATAGCCCTATGTGACTTTAAATCATATTTCTCTTAAAACTGATATTCCTAAAAGATGTGTCCGGAGATTTGATCAACTCTGTCAGATTTGTCTCAAATCCTAAATGAATCAGGAATGAGCAGGGACAGCTATACCCTTAAGGACCCCTTATTCATATCCTCATTACATGTAGTACAACAAAACCACTCATAGTCTATAAAGTTCTCTACTTTTGAAAGAATTAAACAATATTGGAATCACCATGGTGACAACCATAAACTGTCAACTCCATCTCCCTGATAGATTAAGATAGTATATTTATATTGGTTCAAACATGTTACATTTAATTAGGTTTTAGAGTCATAAATCAACTGAGGAAAAACTAAATTGCTAGTGTGTATACTACTTTAATGAAGAAAAATTCAAGTTTTGTCAACTTCGTAAAACGTAAACTCTCTCAGAGTGCTGAAAGATTTGATAGAATGGTTATGTTTTTGGGGGGAATTTTAAAGTGAATAATTACATATATTACAAATGTTTGCATTCAACCTTTCTTTTTAGGGGAAACAAATATGTATGTTTGAGTTTCTGTCAACTCCTTCACTGATGGAGTCAATATTTTTTGCAATATTCTTACAAAAAAATGTTTTGCACTGTGCTTCAACATATGCATAAACAATGGAATGATTTGCTGTGATAGACCTAAGGAATAATGTTTACTTTATAAATGTTGTTATATGTAATAAATCTAGAAAAACATGCCAAAATACTAACGAAATGAGCCCTGGAACATTCAGTAGTGCTCTGAAACAAAACAAAAATAATTTGGGAGATTTGTATTAAATATTTTGAATAATCTAATGTTAGAATTAAAGGCCATTAAACACTTGAAGGCCATTAAACAAATGCATTTTATGGTGTCTGACAAAGTTGACATAAATCCAGTTTGTTGCATCTTACGACAATGTACTTTTTTTTTTTACAAAATTATGAGGTAGTTCCTTTACATGGTCATAGTTTGGTATATCAAAATATATACTTCAAAGGTTGTTAATATTAAGAGTAATATACTGTATGGGCTCTAAAACAGAATCATTTTCACTCAGCCTCATGGCAAAATGTGTAATATATATATATTTTTGGAGGGGGGGGACCTTGCTCGTACCTTGCGGAGAGGCCCCGCGAAACTATAATACGCCACTGACCACACCAGGTACTATATCTTCCAGTGAGGTACCATAGCAGGTATTATACGTCCTGTGTATTGGTGACTTCTGCAACAGAGATGTGACAGAGATGCTAGTAACTCAAGCCAATGCAGTGATTGAGGTCAAGGAGAAGTATAGACGACCTTCCTAGAGTTACAGAGCTGGGCTGTTGTTGCTGACTAGCGACTTCACACAACATTCATTGTGTACAACAAATCACTGTGTACATGTGACCAGCTGGGTTCAAACCAAGGTCTTTGGTGCACCATAGGACTGTGTTAGCCCGCTGAACTAAAGCCTGAGCTAAGCTGAAATCCAAGGCCTATGTTCAGCGATCCTCAAAAAGTCTCAAAATACACGACTGATGGAAACACACATTTCTAAAACCAGCCTGAAGAAAACATTTTGAATTAGTAAGTCATTTTGCCTCCCCTTTCTAGAATAAACATTATTAATATTTAAATAATCCTCTGAATTTGGGGGAGAAAGTACTTCCCCTCAAATGTGAACCAAGAGGACTGAGCAGTACCTTATTATGGATGAGCGCAAATTTCAATAACAACTTAACACAGAAACAGTTGAGAAAGTCTAGCTTACTCTCTCCCCGTGCCCTACCAATACTAACTGGTGTTTTGCAAGTACAGAACACGTCTGGTGTTTTGCAGACAGACTGGGAAGCTGCTGCTGTGCTGAATTGAATATGGATATTGTATCGCTAATAAGATGAACCTCCCAGTTGCCACCTGGCAGCTGCTGAGCTTGTTGTTTCCCAGATACAGAACACCAGGTGTGTGTCCCAAATGGCTCCTTATTCCCTATATAGTGCACTAGTATTGACCAAAAGTAGAACCAATAGAATAACTGGAAAACTACAAACCCCATCCACCTGGCAATCCAGGCAGGTTAAAACAAAGAACTACAAACCCTATCCACCTGGCACTCCAGGCAGGTTAAAACAAACAACTACAAACCCCAAAGATTTAGAATAGTATCTGAACCCAGGTCTGCTGTGGATGTGTTATATAAGGGTGTCACGGTTGTCGTAAGAACGGGACCAAGACACAGCGTGAGTATAGTTCCACATATTTAAGTGAAACTAACAAAACAAAATAACAAAACGTACAAAGACCGTGAGGACGTAGTGCCCAAACACTACGGCGTGACAGTACCCCCCCCCCCCACAGGTGCGGACTCTGGCCGCAAAACCTGAAACCAAATGGGGAGGGTAGGGGGGGTGATTAGTGTCGGTGGCGGCTCCGGTGCAGGTCATAGCCCCCGCCCAGACCCCGGATCCGGCCATCGTGCCAGGCTGAACTCCGGCCATGGAGCTGGGTTGGACGCCGTGCCTGGACTGGGCACCGGCGCAGAAGAAGGCTCCGGCCATGGAGCGGGACTGGACGCCGTGCCTGGACTGGGCATCGGCGCAGAGGAAGGCTCCCGCCCTGGAGCTGGACTGGACTCCGTGCCTGGACTGGGCACTGGCGCAGAAGAAGGCTCCGGCCTTGGAGCTGGACTGGACGCCTTGCCTGGAAGCTCCGGACCGTTGACCGTCGCTGGAAGTTCCGGACTGTTGACCGTTGTTGGAGGTTCCGGACCGTTGACCGTCGCAGGAGGTTCCGGACCGTTGACCGTCGCAGGAGGTTCCGGACCGTTGACCATCGCAGGAGGTTCCGGACCATTGACCGTCGCAGGAGGTTCCGGACCGTTGACCGTCGCAGGAGGCTCCGAACCATGGACCGTCGCAGGAGGTTCCGAATCGTGGACCGTCGCAGGAGGTTCCAGACCGTGGACCGTCGCAGGAGGTTCCAGACCGTCGCAGGAGGTTCCGGACCGTTGACCGTCGCAGGAGGCTCCGAACCATGGACCGTCGCAGGAGGTTCCGAACCGTGGACCGTCGCAGGAGGTTCCAGACCGTGGACCGTCGCAGGAGGTTCCGGACCGTCGCAGGAGGTTCCGGACCGGGAAATGTCGCTGGAGGTTCCGGACTGGGAAACGTCGCCGGAAGCTCCGGACTTGGAAATGTTGCCGGAAGCTCTGGACTGGGAAACGTTGCCAGAAGCTCTGGACTGTGAATGCCCACTGGAGGCCTAGTGCGTGGAGCCGGTACAGGTGGCACCGGACTGGTGATACGCACTTCAGGGCGCATGCGGGGAATAGGCACAGGACGTACCAGACTGGGGACACGCACTTCAGGGCGAGTGTGAGGAGCAGGCACAGGACGTACCGGACTGGGGAGGCACACTGGAGGCCTGATGCGTGGAGCCGGCACAGGTGGCACCGGACTGGTGACACGCAATTCAGGGCGACTGCGTGGAGCAGGCACAGGACGTACCAGACTGGGGAGGCACACTGGAGGCCAGATGCGTGGAGCCGACACAGGTTTCACCAGACTGCTAACTGGATTTTCTGGTCGAATGTTGAGCAGAACACACTTGCACAACATCTCTCTCATATCTCTCTCTCCCAACTTCTCCATTGCCTCCCTGACAGTCTTTGGCTCTTCCCGCGGCTCGACCGGCCACCCCTTGTGCCCCCCCCCCCCAAATCTTGGGGTTGTCCTTGGGCTTTCTGTGGCCGCGAACCCTGGCATCGTCGCTGTCCTCCATTATTACCTTTTGTCTGCCGCCAAGGAAGGGTTTCGCATCCACCCATCACTTCTTCCCATGTCCAAAACTCTTTTACCTGGTGAACACGCTGCTTGGTCCTGGTTTGGTGGGATATTCTGTCACGGTTGTCGTAAGAACGGGACCAAGGCCTAGCGTGAGTATAGTTCCACATATTTATTTAAGTGAAACTAACAAAACAAAACTTACAACGACCGTAAGGACGTAGTGCCCAAACACACTAACAAACAATCAATATCCCACAAAACACAGGTGGGGAAATAGCTACCTAAATATGGTTCCCAATCAGAGGCAACGATAAACACGCGCCTCTAATTGGGAACCACATTAGCACCAACATAGAAATAGATATACTAGATCACCCCCTAGTCACGCCCTGACCTACAACACCATAGAGAACCAAGGGCTCTCTATGGTCAGGGCGTGACAAAGGGTCTCTCTCTCGTATGGGTGCAACCGACCAATGCTGACAGGGACAGAACCCAAAGACTAGGCTACACTGTGTGTGTGTGTGTGTGTGTGTGTGTGTGTGTGTGTGTGTGTGTGTGTGTGTGTGTGTGTGTGTGTGTGTGTGTGTGTCTGCATAGGCTGCTCATGCCTAAGATCGTCCTCCCTTCCCTTCTCAAGTGAAATGGGAAAGGCAGCACCAAGATACCACTCACTGCCATGGACAGACTGGGACCAGAAACCGGCCCTGGCCTTAATATACACCGGCCCATTTCCCTCCTTTGTGGCCCCCACTATCCCATTTATTTCCTCTATAACTAGCCAAATAATGATAATTTTTTGCACAAAACTCCCGAATATTGACTGGCCCCAATGAGCTAAAGTTGGACCGGCCCATCTGGCATCTGACAGAATTGCCCTTTTGGCCAGTCCGTCTCTGCTAACGGCTGCTGTGTCTCTGGGGAGGTAGAACACCGCCAGCCAGCTAGCTAGCTAGCTAAATCCCTAGGCGTTTCTTTATTCCCTGTCCCAGTGTTACCTACTCGTCTACTGTAACATGGTAACAATTCTCTACCACCCACGGTGTAGTGTAAGCTCATAGCGCATTAAATACACCATTGTTAAAGTGCACAAACTTCAACTAAAAGGACTATTGGGGTTTCGTTTCAAATGGTACACTATTCCCTATATAGTGTCCTTGGAACAAAGCCCCAATAGACATTTTATTAGAATTCTGTGCACTTTGATGATAACCCATAACTAGCCAGCCAGTCAGTCATTGTTTTAATAAATGTAATATATACTGTACCATTATATTGTACTATATGTTGTACCATTATATTGTACCATTATACTATACTATATACCGTACTATATACTTCACAATATACTGTATCATTATACTATATCATTATACTGTATTATATACTGTACCATTCTACTGTACTATATACTGTACCTTACTCATGTACTATATGCTGTACTATATACTGTACCATTATACTGTACCTATATATTGTAAAAATGTTCTGTACAATATACTGTACCATATACTGTACTATATACTGTACCTTTATACCGTACCTATATATTGTAAAAAGGTTCTACTATATACTGTGCCATTAAACTGTACTATATACTGTGCCATTATACTGTACCATTATACTGTACTATATAATGTACCATATACTGTGCCATTATACTGTACTATATATTGTGCCATTATACTGTACCATTATACTGTACTATATAATGTACCATATACTGTTCCATTATACTGTACTATATACTGTATTATTATACTTTCCTATATACTGTACCAATATTCTGTACTATATACTGTACCATTATACTTTACAATATACTGTACCATTACACTGTACTATATATTGTACTATTTATTATACTGTACTATATATTATACTGTACTATATCCTGTACCATTATACTGTAATATATACTGTACTATTTATTATACTGTACAATGTACTGTACTATACATTATACTGTACTGTATACTTTACTATACATTATACTATACTGTATACTGTACTATATATTATATTGTACTATATACTGTACATTTATACTGTAGCCTAGCTTTTTGAGGAAACGTGTCTTTATGTTGATGTCAACACGTTTACTTTCAGACTTTGTAGCTTCAGTACTGAAAAAAAGGTGGTTTCAAAAGGAATGCAATTAGTGATGATAAAGTGAGAAAAGATTTGTAACCTAGTTGTGAATTTCACGAGCGAGCAGCCTGCATACCCGTAGTCTATTCTGTTTTAGTAAGCAGGTCATGTAGAGAAATGATGCTGGTTTCAGTGTCTGAGGAGGGTGTATATTTCAACAGCGTCCTGCACCTGCTACTATGATTTAGAGTTGTGGTACTTTACAGTATCCTACTCTCTTGAGCTTCATCTCTATCTAAGAGATGTATAACTTTTAAAAAGTGATTTTGAAATGTCCAACTACGGCTGAGCCAGGAGCCTGGGAGAAGTGTCAAAAGAATGTTTATTGCATTAACAGATGCGTACAGCCTTCCTCACACCTCTTCATCACCAAGAGACCAGCCACCCAAGCCATAAGCTGTTCTCTCTGCTACTGCACGGCAAGCAGTACCGTTGTACCAAGTCTGGAACCAACAGGACGCTGAAAGGTTTCTAGCCATGAGAATGCTAAACCAGACTGCTAAATAGATTATCAAATGGCTACCCGGATTACCTGCATTTACCTTTTTTTTAACTAACTCTCTTGCACTGACTCTATGCACACACATTGGACTCTACCCACACACTGGAATCTACCGAAACACTGGAATCTACCCGCACGCTGGACTCTACCCACACACTGGAATCTACCCACACACTGGACTACCTCCACACTGGAATCGACCCGCACACTGGACTCTACCTCCACACTGGAATCTACCCGCACACTGGACTCTACCCACACACTGGAATCTACCCGCACACTGGACTCTACCCACACACTGGAATCTACCCACACACTGGAATCTACCCACACACTGGAATCTACCCACACACTGGACTCTTCTAACACACCGGAATCTACCCACACACCGGAATCTACCCACACACTGGACTCTACCCCCACACTGGACTCCAGCCACACACTGAACTATACAAACACACTGGACTCTACCCACACTGGACTCTACCTGCACGCCGGACTCTACCCCCACTCTGGACTCTACCCAAGCACTGGACTCTTCCCCCACACGCCGGACTCTACCCCCACGCCGGACTCAAACCCCACGCCGGACTGAACTCACACGCTGGACTCTACCCCCACGCTGGACTCTACTCACACGCTGGAATCTACCCCCACGCTGGACTCTACTCACACGCTGGAATCTACCCCCACGATGGACTCTACTCACACGCTGGACTCTACCCCCACGCTGGACTCTACCCCCACACTGGACTCCACCCACACGCTGGACTCTACGCCCACGCTGGACTCTACCCACACTGGACTCTACCCCCACATGCTGGACTCTACCCCCACACGCTGGACTCTACCCCCATGATGGACTCTACTCACACGCTGGACTCTACTCACACGCTGGACTCTACTCCCACGCTGGACTCTACGCCCACGCTGGACTCTACCCACACACTGGAATCTACCCGCACACTGGACTCTACCCACACACTGGAATCTACCCACACACTGGAATCTACCCACACACTGGAATCTACCCACACACTGGAATCTACCCACACACTGGACTCTTCTAACACACCGGAATCTACCCACACACCGGAATCTACCCACACACTGGACTCTACCCCCACACTGGACTCCAGCCACACACTGAACTATACAAACACACTGGACTCTACCCACACTGGACTCTACCTGCACGCCGGACTCTACCCCCACTCTGGACTCTACCCAAGCACTGGACTCTTCCCCCACACGCCGGACTCTACCCCCACGCCGGACTCAAACCCCACGCCGGACTGAACTCACACGCTGGACTCTACCCCCACGCTGGACTCTACTCACACGCTGGAATCTACCCCCACGCTGGACTCTACTCACACGCTGGAATCTACCCCCACGATGGACTCTACTCACACGCTGGACTCTACCCCCACGCTGGACTCTACCCCCACACTGGACTCCACCCACACGCTGGACTCTACGCCCACGCTGGACTCTACCCACACTGGACTCTACCCCCACATGCTGGACTCTACCCCCACACGCTGGACTCTACCCCCATGATGGACTCTACTCACACGCTGGACTCTACTCACACGCTGGACTCTACTCCCACGCTGGACTCTACGCCCACGCTGGACTCTACGCCCACGCTGGACTCTACGCCCACGCTGGACTCTACGCCCACGCTGGACTCTACGCCCACGCTGGACTCTACCCCCACATGCTGGACTCTTCCCCCACTCTGGACTCTTCCCCCACTCTGGACTCTACCCCCACGCTGGACTCTACCCCCACATGCTGTACTGTACCCGACACTGGACTCTACCCACACACTGGACTCCACCCAAGCACTGTTTCTCTGCTACTGCACGGCAAGCTGTACCGTTGTACCAAGTCTGGAACCAACAGGACGCTGAAAGGTTTCTAGCCATGAGAATGCTAAACAAGACTGCTAAATAGATTATCAAATGGCTACCCGGATTACCTGCATTTACCTTTTTTTTAACTAACTCTCTTGCACTGACTCTATGCACACACATTGGACTCTACCCACACACTGGATCTACCTGCACACTGGACTCTACCCGCACACTGGACTCTACCTCCACACTGGAATCTACCCACACACTGGAATCTACCCACACACTGGACTCTACCCCAACACACTGGACTCTACCCCAACACACTGGACTCTACCTCCACACTGGAATCTACCCACACACTGGACTCTACCGAAACACTGGACTCTACCCACACACTGGACTCTACCGAAACACTGGACTCTACCCCAACACACTGGACTCTACCCCAACACACTGGACTCTACCCACACACTGGACTCTACCCAGCACACTGGACTCTACCCCAACACACTGGACTCTACCTCCACACTGGACTCTACCCACACACTGGACTCCAGCCACACACTGAACTATACAAACACACTGGACTCTACCCCCACACTGGACTCTACCCACACTGGACTCCAGCCACACACTGAACTATACAAACACACTGGACTCTACCCACACGCCGGACTCTACCCACACTGGACTCTACCTGCACGCCGGACTCTACCCCCACGCTGGACTCTACATATGCCCAAACAAATGTAAATAACATGCACACATACTGACGCCACGCTCGTCACATACGGTGCTGCTATTGTCTATTATCTATCCTGTTTTCTAGTCACTTTACCCCTACCTACAGTATACTGCTGTTACTGTCTATTATCTATCCTTTACCCCTACCTACAGTATACTGCTGTTACTGTCTATTATCTATCCTTTACCCCTACCTACAGTATACTGCTGTTACTGTCTATTATCTATCCTTTACCCCTACCTACAGTATACTGCTGTTACTGTCTATTATCTATCCTTTACCCCTACCTACAGTATACTGCTGCTACTGTCTATTATCTATCCTTTACCCCTACGTACTGTATACTGCTGTTACTGTCTATTATCTATCCTTTACCCCTACCTACAGTATACTGCTGTTACTGTCTATTATCTATCCTTTACCCCTACCTACAGTATACTGCTGTTACTGTCTATTATCTATCCTTTACCCCTACCTACAGTATACTGCTGTTACTGTCTATTATCTATCCTTTACCCCTACCTACTGTATACTGCTGTTACTGTCTATTATCTATCATTTACCCCTACCTACTGTATACTGCTGTTACTGTGTATTATCTATCCTTTACCCCTACCTACAGTATACTGCTGTTACTGTCTATTATCTATCCTTTACCCCTACCTACAGTATACTGATGTTACTGTCTATTATCTATCCTTTACCCCTACCTACAGTATACTGCTGTTACTGTCTATTATCTATCCTTTACCCCTACCTACAGTATACTGCTGTTACTGTCTATTATCTATCCTTTACCTCTACCTACAGTATACTACTGCTAATGTCTATTATCTATCCTGTTGTCTAGTCACTTTACCCCTACCTACAGTATACTGCTGTTACTGTCTATTATATATCCTTTACCCCTACCTACAGTATACTGCTGTTACTGTCTATTATCTATCCTTTACCTCTACCTACAGTATACTACTGCTACTGTCTACTATCTATCCTGTTGCCTAGTCACTTTACCCCTACCTACAATATACTGCTGTTACTGTCTATTATCTATCCTTTACCCCTACCTACAGTATACTGCTGTTACTGTCTATTATCTATCCTTTACCCCTACCTACAGTATACTGCTGTTACTGTCTATTATCTATCCTTTACCCCTACCTACAGTATACTGATGTTACTGTCTATTATCTATCCTTTACCCCTACCTACAGTATACTGCTGTTACTGCCTATTATCTATCCTTTACCCCTACCTACAGTATACTGCTGTTACTGTATATTATCTATCCTTTACCCCTACCTACAGTATACTGCTGTTACTGTCTATTATCTATCCTTTACCTCTACCTACAGTATACTACTGCTACTGTCTACTATCTATCCTGTTGCCTAGTCACTTTACCCCTACCTACAATATACTGCTGTTACTGTCTATTATCTATCCTTTACCCCTACCTACAGTACACTGCTGCTACTGTCTATTATCTATCCTTTACCCCTACCTACTGTATACTGCTGTTACTGTCTATTATCTATCCTTTACCCCTACCTACAGTATACTGCTGCTACTGTCTATTATCTATCCTTTACCCCTACCTACTGTATACTGCTGTTACTGTCTATTATCTATCCTTTACCCCTACCTACAGTATACTGCTGCTACTGTCTATTATCTATCCTTTACCCCTACCTACAGTATACTGCTGTTACTGTCTATTATCTATCCTTTACCCCTACCTACAGTATACTGCTGTTACTGTCTATTATCTATCCTTTACCCCTACCTACAGTATACTACTGTTACTGTCTATTATCTATCCTTTACCCCTACCTACAGTATACTGCTGTTACTGTCTATTATCTATCCTTTACCTCTACCTACAGTATACTACTGCTACTGTCTATTATCTATCCTGTTGTCTAGTCACTTTACCCCTACCTACAGTATACTGCTGTTACTGTCTATTATATATCCTTTACCCCTACCTACAGTATACTGCTGTTACTGTCTATTATCTATCCTTTACCTCTACCTACAGTATACTACTGCTACTGTCTACTATCTATCCTGTTGCCTAGTCACTTTACCCCTACCTACAATATACTGCTGTTACTGTCTATTATCTATCCTTTACCCCTACCTACAGTATACTGCTGTTACTCTCTATTATCTATCCTTTACCCCTACCTACAGTATACTGCTGTTACTGTCTATTATCTATCCTTTACCCCTACCTACAGTATACTGATGTTACTGTCTATTATCTATCCTTTACCCCTACCTACAGTATACTGCTGTTACTGCCTATTATCTATCCTTTACCCCTACCTACAGTATACTGCTGTTACTGTATATTATCTATCCTTTACCCCTACCTACAGTATACTGCTGTTACTGTCTATTATCTATCCTTTACCCCTACCTACAGTATACTGCTGCTACTGTCTATTATCTATCCTTTACCCCTACCTACTGTATACTGCTGTTACTGTCTATTATATATCCTTTACCCCTACCTACAGTATACTGCTGCTACTGTCTATTATCTATCCTTTACCCCTACCTACTGTATACTGCTGTTACTGTCTATTATCTATCCTTTACCCCTACCTACAGTATACTGCTGCTACTGTCTATTATCTATCCTTTACCCCTACCTACAGTATACTGCTGTTACTGTCTATTATCTATCCTTTACCCCTACCTACAGTATACTACTGTTACTGTCTATTATCTATCCTTTACCCCTACCTACAGTATACTGCTGTTACTGTCTATTATCTATCCTTTACCCCTACCTACAGTATACTGATGTTACTGTCTATTATCTATCCTTTACCCCTACCTACAGTATACTGCTGTTACTGTATATTATCTATCCTTTACCCCTACCTACAGTATACTGCTGTTACTGTCTATTATCTATCCTTTACCCCTACCTACAGTATACTGCTGTTACTGTCTATTATCTATCCTTTACCCCTACCTACAGTATACTGCTGTTACTGTCTATTATCTATCCTTTACCCCTACCTACAGTATACTGCTGTTACTGTCTATTATCAATCCTTTACCCCTACCTACAGTATACTACTGCTACTGTCTATTATCTATCCTGTTGTCTAGTCACTTTACCCCTACCTACAGTATACTGCTGTTACTGTCTATTATCTATCCTTTACCCCTACCTACAGTATGCTGCTGTTACTGTCTATTATCTATCCTTTACCCCTACCTACAGTATACTGCTGTTACTGTCTATTATCTATCCTTTACCCCTACCTACAGTATACTGCTGTTACTGTCTATTATCTATCCTTTACCCCTACCTACAGTATACTGCTGTTACTGTCTATTATCTATCCTTTACCCCTACCTACAGTATACTGCTGCTACTGTCTATTATCTATCCTTTACCCCTACCTACAGTATACTGCTGTTACTGTCTATTATCTATCCTTTACCCCTACCTACAGTATACTGCTGTTACTGTCTATTATCTATCCTTTACCCCTACCTACAGTATACTGCTGTTACTGTCTATTATCTATCCTTTACCCCTACCTACAGTATACTGCTGTTACTGTCTATTATCTATCCTTTACCCCTACCTACAGTATACTACTGCTACTGTCTATTATCTATCCTGTTGTCTAGTCACTTTACCCCTACCTATGTGTACATAGCTACCTCAATTACCTCGTACCCCTGCACATGGACTCGGTACAGGTACACCTTGTATATAGCCATGTTATTACCTGGTACTTCCTATATTTAGCCAGCAGCATACCACCCTGCATCCCACTACTGGCTTGCTTCTGAAGCTAAGCAGGGTTGGTCTTGATCCGTCCCTGGTTGGGAGACCAGATCCTGCTGGAAGGGGTGTTGGAGGGTCAGTAGGAGGCACCCTTTCTTCTGGTCTAAAAAAAAATATCCCAATGCCCCAGGGCAGTGATTGGGAGCATTGCCCTGTGTAGGGTGCTGTCTTTCAGAAGGGATGTTAAAATGGGTGTCCTGACTCTCTGTGATCACTAAAGATCCCATGGCATGTAAGAGTTGTGGTGTAACCCCGGTGTCCTGGTTAAATTCCCAATCTGGAATTCATACCATCATGGCCACCTAAACATCCCCAACTTACAATTGGCTCATTTATCCCCCTCCTCTCCCCTGTAACTATTCCCGAGGTCGTTGCTGTAAATGAGAATGTGTTCTCAGTCAACTTACCTGGTAAAATATAAAGAAGTTATTACCTGGTTGTCTCTGTATCCATGTTATTACCTGGTACTCCCTGTATATAGCCATGTTATTACCTGGTACTTTCTGTATATAGCCATGTTATTACCTGGTACTCCCTGTATATAGCCATGTTATTACCTGGTACTCCCTGTATATAGCCATGTTATTACCTGGTACTCCCTGTATATAGCCATGTTATTACCTGGTTGTCTCTGTATCCATGTTATTACCTGGTACTCCCTGTATATAGCCATGTTATTACCTGGTACTTCCTGTATATAACCATGTTATTACCTGGTACTCCCTGTATATAACCATGTTATTACCTGGTACTCCCTGTATATAACCATGTTATTACCTGGTACTTCCTGTATATAACCATGTTATTACCTGGTACTCCCTGTATATAACCATGTTATTACCTGGTACTCCCTGTATATAACCATGTTATTACCTGGTACTCTCTGTATATAACCATGTTATTACCTGGTACTCCCTGTATATAACCATGTTATTACCTGGTACTCCCTGTATATAGCCATGTTATTACCTGGTACTCTCTGTATATAGCCATGTTATTACCTGGTACTCCCTGTATATAGCCATGTTATTACCTGGTACTCTCTGTATATAACCATGTTATTACCTGGTACTCTCTGTATATAACCATGTTATTACCTGGTACTTCCTGTATATAACCATGTTATTACCTGGTACTCTCTGTATATGGCCATGTTATTACCTGGTACTCCCTGTATATAGCCATGTTATTACCTGGTACTTCCTGTATATAGCCATGTTATTACCTGGTACTTCCTGTATATAACCATGTTATTACCTGGTACTTCCTGTATATAGCCATGTTATTTTTTACTCTTTATTGTTATTCATTATTCTCTGTGTATATATTCCTAATGTCACTATTTCTTCATCTTTAACTCTGCATTGTTGGAAAAGGACCCATCAGTAATCATTTTACTGTTAGTCTACACCTATTGTTGACAAAATACATTTTTATTTGATTTGATTACTCAGCCTTGTAATGTTACCAGAAATTGTATTTGGTGTGCTACTCCATTTTCTGGGCAGCTATTTTGAAAAATGGAACCTTCAACACTCCTAAACAGATAATGCACGATTGTTAGTCCATGACACCACTGACAACTATAATGTGTGGGCCCAGATGCGTAAAACTCTTGAAAATGTACAATAGTAGAACATAAAGAAGCACCTATTAAATATCTAATTGTATCATAGTAAAGACAGTCGGTCTGCCAAATCTAATGTCTCAAGGTGCAATATGTAACCCACCAGGAGTGACTTAATTTCGATTCAGTTGACCCACCGTGGATTACAGCTAGGCTAATTTCCCCTCTCATGAATATGCAGAGTCACAACACCAGCAGGAAAGAGATGAGTTTAACGGAACCTCTTCCTTTATATCATCGGTTTTATAGATTATATCAACTACCATTCTCACCTGGACTACCGTCATTACTGTCATGCAATCTCATTCGGAGCCTGTTGGTACATTTCCGGGGAATGGGTTTGAGATTTGGAGGACTGCTGCATCATGAATTTAAGAAGGGACACACTGGTTGAATAGAGTTAGTTTAGCGTAAACAGTTTGAGTAAACAGTTTTATATTATACTTGGAAAATCTATTATGTTGTTAACATCAATAAGACACTTGGATTTGTAGCTGTAATCTGGGGAATTTACACACAGCAGGGCAGGCTATCAGTGTCTAAAGTCAGGTTTTGAAAGAGTAACAATATATTGTCTTGTCTGACTGAATTGTAATGTTATTATTATGTACCTGGATGATGTGTTCTGCTGAAGTCTGTAAAGCAATAAAAAAACACCTGGATTTCCCTTTGGTGCTGCTGTATAGTATTTCTGTGTATCTGTAAACAGTTTCCATACAGTATGTCAGCAGGTCTCAACCACAATATCAGGAAAAATAAAACAATTTCTTTATGCATTCTGAGTCGTAGACATCTTCAGGAGTTGCCCTGCCACCCCAAGCTGCCCAGCAACGATACAAAAACTAAAAGTAATACATATTTTTCATTTACTTAAAATCATGAAAATATCTTTTTGTTTTGTACAAACATTAACTACAGCTACAATACAATATGATACATCATCTTTATCAACACAGGTGAGCTCAACAAGCGTTTCCATGACTACGAAGCCGGCAACAAAAATAACAGTAGTTTTCGTCTCCGAGTCAACCGGTAGTCAAGGAGTTTAGCTTGGATCATAACACTTGTGCAGCATTTGACAAAACAAAAATGGCCTTTTTAAGCAGCCAAAGAAAATCACTAGACACTAAAGCACAGGTAGGAGGAATAGAAGTGCGAGAAGGAGGTAAGGGAAGGTAACCAGGAGGGAGGAAAGAAGGAAAGGGGAATATATACCAAGAGTGACTTCTCAAAAACGTTGTAATGTAGATGACAGATCCAGAGTGATTTCTGCTTTTGTTTTCTACAGTTTGGTTGGCTCACATTAAGTAGCATAACCTCTGTGAAGACTATTCATCTGTTCCCAAAGAATGAGAACGTTGTCAACATTGTTTCTAGGTCACACATCGGTATACCAACATCTGTTGTCATTAGATGTGTTGTAAACTGATCATTCACACAAATTCCAAAATGACATAATGGTTTTCTTACTCTGTAAGCAGTCTGAGGACAAGGTTTGACAGAAATCTATGCTTTGATTTAGTTTCCAAATGCTATTTATTTGTAACATTTTAACATTTAAGTCCTGGTACTGAAGTTAGCATTTTTTCACGCATCATGTTCATATCATCAATACGTAACTTTGTTGAGCTTCAAAAATCTATTTTAGATACTTCCGGATGATTTAAACATAATGCGTGAACAAATGCTAATATCGTTACCAGGACCTAATTGGTATTTGGGCTCCCGAATGGCGCAGTGGTCTAAGGCACTGCATCTCAGCGCAAGAGGTGTCACTACAGTCCCTGTTTTGAATCCAGGCTGTATCACATCCGGCCGTGATTGGGAGTCCCAAAGGGCGGCACACAATTGGCCCAGCGTCGTCCATGTTTGGGTTTACCTGGTGTAGGCCGTCATTGTAAATAAGAATTTGTTCTTAACTGACTTGCCTGGTAAAAAAAAAAGAAAAATGAAAATAATAATAATTTGTGCCACGTGATAAACCTTAGCATTTGAAAACAGTGCCAGGGAATTAAAACCAAAGCACAGATTTCTGTCATAACATGTTCATAGACTGGTTACGAGATAAGATAGCCAATGTGTCATTTTGTAATTTGGGTGTACAATCCCTTTAAATGGCACCCATATTCCTTTTACAGTCCACTACTGTTGACCAGAACCCATTGGGTGCACTATATAGGGAATAGGGTGCCATTTGGGACAGGACCATAGTGAGATTGTAGGTTGTCGATTGTACTGTAAAGGCGTTTACAGACGGGCCACGGTAAGCGGCGAAGGTCTCATAAACTTCAATGGGAGTACGGTGGCGGGCGGCAAAATACGAGTGTTATATTTGTAAGCGATGTGGTTCGTGGTGCTTGCTCCGTGAGCAGCTCAGCTGGCTTGGAGCTCAAGGCGCCAAAATATTAAATTAGCTGAAGTCTTGAGCGGTCGGTGCACCTAGTTGACCAATGAGCATCGTTCATCTTGTCAACCAATCAAACAATGCTTTAATGACAACATTCGAGCTGACAACAACCAGGATCGCTGGTCTCTACAGATGGTATGCAGATTTTCTCATGGTTCAATTGCCATTTACCGCAGCCCGTGTCTAAGCGCCTTAAGTTGGCTTTTTCACCTGTCTGTCTGTCTGTCTGTCTGTCTGTCTGTCTGTCTGTCTGTCTGTCTGTCTGTCTGTCTGTCTGTCTGTCTGTCTGTCTGTCTGTCTGTCTGTCTGTCTGTGTCTCTCTCTGACCAAAAGTATCTAGCATTACTTTGTTATCCATTCAGTTTATCAGCCAACACCATATTGCACTTCTACTCTCATCCTTGCAGTCACTGTGACTTTTCACATTAAATAAATGTTCCTTATTTATACCTCGGACCAGGGCACGTAATATCTCGTTTAATGTCTCTGCTTGATCCCATGTCCTTCAGGGCTGAAGTCCTTTCCCTTTTCTGTAGATCTGTTCTGAGCTTTCTTTCTGCTCTCCCAGAATGTACTTGCATTAGGTCCTGCCCTGCTGTCCTTCAGAATGACAACATGGCTGACAAATGGCCAAGTGGATCTCTTCGGTTCCACTTTGAAAGTTCACTGGCCAGTTGTAATGAATACAACAATTCTCAGCAGAACCATATCACCACCAGGGGGAGCAGTAGGGAGAGGAGCAGACCTGGAGGGCCCAGAAGGAGAGGGTGGTGGAGGGATGGCTGCCCAGCAGTGGGGTACTCCTCGCAGGGTCCGAGGACCTGGCATCGTGTTCTCTCACACAGGACGCCTTTGAAACCTGGAGCACAGTGGCATCGCTGATGGTGGTGGCACGTTCCCCCGTTCTGACAGAGAAGCATGGCGTTGTCACACACATGAGCTGTGAAGAGAGGGAGGGAGGGAGAGAGAGAGGGAGGGAGAGAGAGAGAGAGGAGTTAAAGGATCATGAGTTTTTGCTAATGTTACAACACAGTGTTGTTAAAGACATGGTAGCTTAGTTGTGGTCACGATCTGTTTACCTATAAGTACAAACATAGTTATGTTTTTGGGTTATTACATATTTATTAACTTATTTCCAGATAACCTCTAAACAACCTACAATGGATTATTTGTCAACGTCATATGGAGGATCTACTCTGTCCTACCAAGTTCGTATGCTTCGTCTGTAGCTAGCTCAAGCTGGCTAACATTAGTCACATCTCATGCTATTCACAGCCATTTTGGCTGTGTTATCTAGTGGGAATCTGGTAGTATGGCAGGCTCTGGTGCTTCCTTGCCGTGGGCTCAAAAGCAAAGAAAAAAATCATACCTGATTGTTCTAATTATACTTCCTCTGTTCTCCTTTTTTTTCTTAACTTTTTTTGTTCACTGTGAAGAAGGCTACAGGAGTTTTGTTACTTTCTCCATCTTGGCTTATTGCTAGCGCGCTAGCTGATGGACATCTGGAATCTATCTTTTTTGGATTTCGGTACAGTGAAGTGGCCACCTCCCCCTCACTTGGTAGCTAACTCAAAGTTTTACCATCAGATTGGCCCCAAACATCAACATGTAAGTCTCTTTGCTTTTAATCTGCGGTTAAGGTTTTTTGGTTTATGGTGTATTTTTTATCCCTTTTTCTCCTCAACTGCGTGATATCCAATTGGTAGTTACAGTCTTGTCCCATCTCTGCAACTCCCCTACTGACTCGGGAGAGGCGAATGTTGAGAGCCATGCGTCCTCCAAAACACGACCATGCCAAGCAGCACTGCTTCTTGACAAACTAACCACTTATCAACTACAGACCAGTATCCCTTCTTTCTTTTCTCTCCAAAACTCTTGAACGTGCCGTCCTTGGCCAGCTCTCCTGCTATCTCTCTCAGAATGACCTTCTCGATACAAATCAGTCAGGTTTCAAGACTGGTAATTCAACTGAGACTGCTCTTCTCTGTGTCACGGAGGCTCTCCGCACTGCTAAAGCTAACTCTCTCTCCTCTGCTCTCATCCTCCTAGACCTATCTGCTGCCTTTGATACGGTGAACCATCAGATCCTCCTCTCCACCCTCTCCGAGTTGGGCATCTCCGGCGTGGCCCACGCTTGGATTGCGTCCTACCTGACAGGTCGCTCCTAGCAGGTGGCGTGGCGAGAATCTGTCGCCGCACCACGTGCTCTCACCACTGGTGTCCCCCAGGGCTCTGTTCTAGGCCCTGTCCTATTCTCGCTATACACCAAGTCACTTGGCTCTGTCATATCCTCACATGGTCTCTCCTATCATTGCTATGCAGACAACACACAATTAATCTTCTCCTTTCCCCCTTCTGATAACCAGGTGGCGAATCGCATCTCTGCATGACTGGCAGACATATCAGTGTGAATGACGGATCACCACCTCAAGCTGAACCTCGGCAAGACGGAGCTGCTCTTCCTCCCGGGGAAGGACTGCCCGTTCCATGATCTCGCCATCACGGTTGACAACTCCATTGTGTCCTCCTCCCAGAGTGCTAAGAACCTTGGCGTGACCCTGGACAACACCCTGTCGTTCTCCACTAACATCAAGGCGGTGACCCGATCCTGTAGGTTCATGCTCTACAACATTCGCAGAGTACGACCCTGCCTCACACAGGAAGCGGCGCAGGTCCTAATCCAGGCGCTTGTCATCTCCCGTCTGGATTACTGCAACTCGCTGTTGGCTGGGCTCCCTGCCTGTGCCATTAAACCCCTACAACTCATCCAGAACGCCGCAGCCCGTCTGGTGTTCAACCTTCCCAAGTTCTCTCACGTCACCTCGCTCCTCCGCTCTCTCCACTGGCTTCCAGTTGAAGCTCGCATCCGCTACAAGACCATGGTGCTTGCCTACGGAGCTGTGAGGGAAACGGCACCTCCGTACCTTCAGGCTCTGATCAGGCCCTACACCCAAACAAGGGCACTGCGTTCATCCACCTCTGGCCTGCTCGCCTCCCTACCTCTGAGGAAGCACAGTTCCCGCTCAGCCCAGTCAAAACTGTTCGCTGCTCTGGCACCCCAATGGTGGAACAAGCTCCCTCACGACGCCAGGACAGCGGAGTCAATCACCACCTTCCGGAGACACCTGAAACCCCACCTCTTTAAGGAATACCTAGGATAGGATAAAGTAATCCTTCTAACCCCCCCCCCTTAAAAGATTTAGATGCACTATTGTAAAGTGGCTGTTCCACTGGATATCATAAGGTGAATCCACCAATTTGTAAGTCGCTCTGGATAAGAGCGTCTGCTAAATGACTTAAATGTAATGTAAATGTAGTGTGTGGAAGGCAGCAGCACCAATGTGTCGGAGGAAACACCGTACAACTGGCGACCGATGTCAGCGTGCATGCACCCGGGCCCTCCACAAGGAGTCGCTATAGCGCGATGGGACAAGGACATCCTGGCCGGCCAAACCCTCCCCTAACCCGGCCGACGCTGAGCCAATTGTACGCCGCCTCATGGGTCTCCCAGGCGTAGCCAGCTGTGACACAGCCTGTGCATTAGACTGCTGCACCACTCGGGAGGCCCGGTTATATTCTAGTTGTGTTAGTTGTGTTCTAGCTAGTCTCCAGTAGTTGGGCTCTTGCTTGCCGACCATAACCGTGGTGGTTGGCTAGGCTGGCTCTGCTAATAGCTAGTTGGCTGGCTGGCTGGCTGGCTAGCTTGCAGGCTAAAATAACTGCATATACCTAACATTCTTCGATAACGGTTTAGATGGTGTTGTGTATTTCCAAAACTTTGGTTTACTTTAATGTAGCTGTAACCTAGGTGTTGAAAGCAACAGGCTGACTCAGTCAGTGCTAGCTGGTAAGGCTAACATCAGCAGATTAGTAGGGCTTGCAAGTTGATTTATAACAATAAATTCATCAAGTATTTGCTTGTAAATTGGTTGAAAATTCAATTGAATGCAGTAATCCATTTTTTTATTTTTTTATTTATTTTTTTAAATCTTTATTTTAACAGGGAAAACAGACTGAGACCTGGATCTCTTTTACAGCTGTGCCCTGTGTAAACATGTTGACATATACAGTTTTAGGCATACAGACAAGAACATTTCAAACATACAAAACAAAGACCCAATTAAACAGAGACAATCACAGACAACATCATATTGATCCTCCATAACATTTTTAAAATGGGCAAGGGACACCAGAGTGTCTAACTTAAGTTGGATCTGCAGTTTGTTCCATAAATAAGGCTCGAAGGAACTAAAGGCAGTCCTACCCAACTCTGTGGAGACCGCAGTAGTCTCTAATGTAATCCACATCTGTGATCTGGTTTTAAAATTTGTATATCTAGTGGAAATTAATGATGATATATATGGAGGTAGTTTTAAAAGAAGCGCTTTATAAATAAACAAGAGAGCATGTTGCTCTCGCCTCACAGATAAAGAGGCCCAACCCACATGTTGATAAAGGATACAGTGATGAGTTTTGTACCTATCACCCGTGATAAACCTGAGTGCACAATGGTAAATAGCATCCAGTGGTTTTAATGTGTTTGCCGATGCATGCATATAGATAATATCACCATAATCTAAAACGGACATAAAAGTAGCCTGCACAATTTGTTTTCTATTTACAAAGGACAGACAAGCCCTGTTTCTATAAAGGAACCCTATCTTGAATTTGAGCTTTTTTCCCAATTCAGTAACATGTTTTTTAAAAGAAAGCCTATCATCTAACCATACCCCTAAATATTTATATGCAGAGACCTGTTTGATTTGAGTACCATCCAAGCTAGTGATTACAAAAGTGTTTCTAACTGAGAGTTTAGACCTAGAAAAAAACATGACATTTGTTTTCTTAGCGTTTAAAACAAGTTTAAGCTGTAAAAGAGACCCCTGTAGTATCCTAAAATCAGACTCCAACTGCATTAAAGCTTGGTCCGCTGTTGGAGCAATAGAGTACATCACTGTGTCATCTGCATATAAATGGAATTTACAATATCTGACATCATCACCAATGTTGATTATATAAAGTGAGAACAATAGTGGGCCAATTATTGAACCCTGAGGGACCCCTTTAAGTAACTGTAAGGAGTCAGACTTGACCCCGTCGACCATGACGGCCTGAGTTCTATCTTTAAGATAGTCATAAAACCATCGGCAGGCATCCGTGCCCACTCCTATAGATGACAGCTTACTCAAAAGGATAGCATGGTCTACAGTGTCAAAAGCTTTTGACAAATCTACAAACAACGCAGCACAGTGCTTTCTATCATCTAAGGCATTTGCAATATCATTTACAA
Source organism: Salmo trutta (assembly GCF_901001165.1). Lineage (NCBI taxonomy): Eukaryota > Metazoa > Chordata > Actinopteri > Salmoniformes > Salmonidae > Salmo > Salmo trutta. Next base: position 47,110,480 of record NC_042977.1, read on the forward strand.
CAAGCATAGTGGCCGATGTGGTACTGTGTTTAGATCTAAAACCAGATTGATTGGTGCTAAGTGTACTGTTAGCAGAAAGAAAAGACTGTAACTGTTTGTTGACTATAGATTCTAGGATCTTTGCCAGACAAGGGAGCCTAGAGATGGGTCGATAGTTATCCAAATCACTACCGTCACCTCCCTTATGTAATGGCAGAACAAAAGCTGCTTTCCACACCTTAGGGATAATTCCTGTGCTTAATGTTAGATAAAAAATGTGTGTCACTGAACCAGCAATGATAGGTGCAGCACACTTAAGTAAGAACGGGTCTAAATTGTCAGCGCCTAAGGATTTCTTAGTATCAATGGCACACAGGGCAGCTAGAACCTCTGCTTCGGTTATTTTCTGGAAACTAAAAACAGGGTTACCATTTTTCAGAGTAACGGTTGAAAAGCAAGACGAAAAATCAACTAACTGGCCAGTGCCACAATGGCCACTTTTCCTTTCAAATAAAAAACCAGCAGAGATGAAATGCTTATTAAAAGCATCACAAATATAATTTTTTTCACTTAGGATACAGGAATCTGAGGTAATTTGCTTAGGAAGAGAAACAGCAGAATTCCCCCGTTTCAGTGAATTAACGGTTTTCCAGAATTTTGCAGGATCTCCTGCAGAATCTGTCATAGCATTAAGGAAGTAATTTGATTTTGCCTTTTTGACAGCTGCAGTACATTTATTTCTCAATTGCCTAAAAAACAGCCAATCAGCTGGAGTACCTGTTTTCCTCGCCAAGGCCCAGGCCCGATTCTTTTGCAGGAAAAGACCTGACAATTCAGGAGAGAACCAAGAACTGGTTCGGTTTCTTACTCTGTGATTCTTAAGCGGGGCATGTTTATCAGACATAGAGGTAACAATAGAAGAGAAAAAAGCAAGGGCTAAAACCGGGTCCAGAAAGCAGCAAGTGAATAAAAACTCAGAGTGATATAAGTCAAGGGTAAAAGCTTGCTGTGAGAAATGTTTATAATTTCTCTTAGAGATTATACAGGGATCAGAGTGTTTCAACCTGGTATCTCTAATACAAGCAATAGGGCAGTGGTCACTGATATCATTTGCAAAAACCCCACTGGCTGTGTATTTATGGGGGGTATTTGTTAGAATAATGTCTAGTAGAGTAGATTTTACTGGGTTCTTAAAGTTGGGACGGGTTGGTTTAGTTATCAGCTGAGTTAGATTTAGCTCAGTACAAATGTCTTTTAATTTATCGGATACTGGTGAAAGCCAATCCAGGTTAAAATCTCCCAAAATCAGTAATTCAGAGTTTGCATAATTAGACAGTATATCAGATAATTTGCATAGAGTACAAAGAGGAGCTGAGGGGGGGCAATATACCCCTCCTAGAGTTAAACGAGCATTATTACCAAGTACCAAATTTAAAACTAGACATTCATATTGCTTTGGGACAGAGGTTGATATGGACACAGAAACATTTAAGCAGCATTTTACATAAATCGCGATACCACCACCTCTACCAACTCTGTCAGCTCTATAAATATTGTACCCAATCAACTGAACATCTGAATCAGGCACAGAATCACACAGCCACGATTCAGATACAACCAATACGTCAACATTTGATTGTGAGACCAAAATTTCAATAAAGTCCAACTTTTGTATCTGGCTTCTAGCATTCAAATGAATTATTCCAATGCCATTGCTACAGGAATTCATATCAGATGGAGTATCCAAGGTAGCACCTGAAGCTGCACTGGATGAGCAATAAACCATTTTCGAGCTATTGACAGAGCTCAATTTTATGGGGACAAGATTACTACTAACAATACCTCTCTGCATGTGAGTAGTATTCGCAATACGGTGATTGGACAATAATCTAGGAATTGCAGAAAGGTTGTTAACTGTAGTTTGTTCCATATTTGCAATTGAGGGACTAATTAATGAAACTGGGAGAGGAGCATTGAACGTAGTCTGATAGGGGAGCGTACAATCCCAAAAGTCAACTCCCGAAAATACACGTCAGGTATCAAAAACGTCAGGTATTTACATTTACATTTAAGTCATTTAGCAGACGCTCTTATCCAGAGCGACTTACAAATTGGTGCATTCACCTATAATATCCAGTAGAACAACCACTTTACAATAGTGCATCTAAATCTTTTAAAGGGGGGGGGGGTTAGAAGGATTACTTTATCCTATCCCAGGTATTCCTTAAAGAGGTGGGGTTTCAGGTGTCTCCGGAAGGTGGTGATTGACTCCGCTGTCCTGGCATCGTGAGGGAGCTTGTTCCACCATTGGGGTGCCAGAGCGGCGAACAGGTATCAAATACACAACGTCAGGTATCCATTAGTGCAAATGATTTGATATTTCTGTTGGAGTTTACATTGTAGGAAATTGGCTGGCTAGATGGGTCCTGTATATTACATCACACCCCGGAAAAACATTTTCCAACATGACAGGCATTCTCCGGAATTCTGATCTGTTTTATGTAATAACTCCCATGATAGAAAAGAGAGGTATAACTTTGCATACTTATACAAATCCATATTAATTTACAATAAGTGTAAAAAAAAAAAAGGCCATCTGTGAGCACGGTAATATGCCCACAACAATACCATTTTGTGAATAGTCAGATGAATATTATAGTTTGATTTAAACGTTTACATGCTTTGCAACTAGAACAATTTCCCTAAAATCCTGTTTACATCTGAAATCAGGCTACCTGATGGGAATTTGATAAATGCAGAAAATTGCCAATCAAAATGTTCTAGCACAGTGACCATGTTATTTTTGTGAGGCATATTTGATTCTGAGTTCGGACAAATAAAGTTTGTATGTGAAAACTATTTCTAAAGAGGCATACCTTCAGTTTTTCCAAACTCACTTCACTCGTGCAAAAGAAGGAAGCTAGCGCTGCTCGTGCTGGAACATGAGCAGATCAAATACACCGCTGTAACTCTGATTAAGCCATTTAGATTGCCTAATAATTTGAAAAATTGCTCAGAAAACCAGGTGTTTTAACCTGTGTATTAAGATAATAGAGTAAGGTGTTTACATGACTAATACCATAACTGGCCTACTGCCATAATCAGTTTAATATCAAATTATTAGTGTGGGCGTAAACGTAATCTGTGAGTATTGGGACACTTCGGTTTCAAAACAGGACTGTGTAAGTGATTGTTTATGACTGAGACCATAGAAGGTGATCTTGCGCAGGTGTAGTATTTTAGAGACCACGGGGGATTTGAGAGAAAATAACACTGAAACAAAAGGAACCAATAACCCACAGCAGGCTATCCACGTGATTGGCTCTCAACTATCATGCTCGTCATGTAATTGGTGCCCCCCCTACCAGGCTCTCCACATGATTGGTTCCCTCCTATTAGGCTCTCCACATGATTGACACCCTCCTATCAGGCTCTCCACTTGATTGGCTTCTTCCTACCAAGCTATCCACGTGATTGGTGCCCTCCTACCAGGCTCTCCACGTAATTGGTCGCCTTCTACCAGGCTCTCCACATGTGATTGGTGCCTTTGGAATGCAAATTGGCATGTGCAGATGATTCCATTATAGTTCCTCCCTGGCTGGAGTAAACTTCACAGGCAGCAAACACTATGATCTGAATGCCAAAAGCTAGGATGTTAGGATTGTATTGAAGTATTGTAACAAACACACACTTTTGCTAAGTAGTAAGGACTGTTTTGTAATATTAGTTCCATAATTTTTGCATGATCTGAATGACATACAGTAGGGATGTGAATGCAAATAGATGAAAATAGATTGAATAAAAATGCTAATTTTCCTCCCTCTCTTCTTACAGAGAAATCTACGATGATATAATATTTGCCAAGAGATTGGAGTATAATTGGAATCTCGTTCCTGCATAAGGATGAATCTCATTAACGATTCTGTGTAAAATGGCTCTGGATCACGTATAAGTGCACGGTCAAAACAACAGGGGCTTCATTTATAAAACCTGCATATGTACAAAATATATCCCAAAAGGTGCGTGTATTTATGAAAATATAATTTGAAGAGAGAATGTGCTCACTTCCCCATAAACTTTAGAACATATGTTACACACATCTGCTGGTGGTTGAAATATTGTACTGCAAGCTGGCAAGTAAATATTTTGTGCAAATTGGGCATATGATGAAAAGCTTATTTTAAAAATGTTTTTAATTGAATTTATTTTGGGTAACAGACATATACAACAAAACGTACAATGTGGACCCAGAGGATATCACTCGAAAGTACTAATTAAAACGCTTGTTTCCGTAGTGGTCCTCGATGGTAAAAACAATAACACATAATGAGTAAAAGGCAAGACAAAATTTACAAACAATGATAAATACAATCATTTATATTGACATCCTAAAAAGTGGAACTATTCACTGCAATTCTACCTAACCTTAAAAATCAACCACATTAATTTCACATTTAAATAATCTATTCATTATACATCATACCTATCATTGAAATTAACATACCTGATCAGCAGTAGTGGGCACAAAGAGCAGTGGAGTGGTTTCTCTTACGTAGACAACCTTGTCCAAATGAAAACCTTTGCCTGCTTTTCAAATATATTTCCAATTTTTCTTTGATCTCCAAGGGGAGGCTATTCCATAGACAAATGCCTGTATATGAAAGCACGCTCCTTGCAGGACTGTTTACTCTTGGGATTTTACAAGACATGACACAATAGCTCTGGTATTGTAACTGTGTTGGTTATAGACCATATCAATGTAGTTTTTCATGTAACCTGGGGCACGATCATTTAAGATGTCAAACATATGATTAAGTTTAAGTTGGTCCACTCTGGATTCCAAAGGCAACAAGCTCACCTCCCGGAACTCCTGTACCCCTATGTGGGTCCTAGATGGGACATTCAGCGTAACATTATTTTTCATGACCTCCAATCTCTTTTTCAGCTTTTTCAATTGCCCACTATACCAAGCAGAACAGGCATAATCAAAATTACACTGAATCAAGGTTGAGACAAGCAGTTTCTTTCATGTTAAAATATCTAGTGTTACGATATAAACATTTCAATTTGTTCACCATTTTAGAATGAATTTTAGCAGCAATCAGGTCTCCATAAAGGGATTAATCTAGGGATTCAATCTCCTTGCCTGCACCGTTTACCGTTATTTTGTCAGCCCTAAGCAATCTACGTTTTGTTGCAAACAAAATCGATTACGTTTTTCCCAAATGTTGCGACAATTTGTTGTCAGTTAGCCAATCTCTAACAAAATGCAATTCCTTACTCAGAGTCTCCTCTATGTAAACTATATCCTTCCCTGATACAAATACGGCTGAGTCATCAGCATAAAGCAAAAGTTTTCACCTTACTGTATCTGGCATATCATTAAGAAATAAGAGGGACCCTAAATTGATCCCTGTGGTACTCCACAGGGCATTTATTTGGCCTCTGACACAACATCACCAACATGACATACTTGTGTTCTGTTGGTCAGATAAGACCTAGACCAATTAATAAAAATAAATAAAAAGGAAAACATTAACAAGAATGAAGCCATTTGCCGTTAGTAGGAAGAGCAAAAATCTATGTGGTTTTATTTTTAGAATCTAAAATAATTAGATTTAGGAATCTTTGACAATGCTTTATTTATTTTCAGAACCATTGCAGTAAACATTCCTCACCTTTTTTGGCTGCGATGGGTTCATATTCACAAAAGAGACATATACAACAAATGACCATGTGTATCTCTCATTTAATTGGACCTAGTAGCCTAGTAAATAGATAGGCTATATGTATTTAGAGTTTTGCAATATCATAGGCAGTGCAGTTTATAATACTGGTGAACAGTTGATTTTTACATTGAAGTAGGCCTTAGTAAGCATAAATTACTGTTAAAGATTCTGCCAACACTGTAAATAGACTGCTAGCCTATTTAAAATGTTGTTGTCTTAGGTCTCTCTTTATGTAGTGTTGTGTTGTCTCTCTTGTTGTGATGTGTGTTTTGTCCTATATCTATATTTTATTTATTTTCATTGTAAATAAGAATTTGTTCTTAACTGACTTGTCTAGTTAAATAAAGGTTAAATAAAAATAAAAAAGTTGACAGTATGGGTAGGCGACAGTATTGCTGTGCGATAGGAGTGCGACATCATTGCCTATTTAATCTCAGAGCCTATACAAAGGCAGGGCATAGAAACTCAATAATCTACTGATCAACTAACAATTTATCTTTTGCATGTCGTGGCCTAGCCTGAACAGCTTCTACCCCCCCAAGCCATAAGACTGCTATATAGTTAACCAAATAGCTACCCGGACCATCTGCATTTACCCTTTTTTTGCACTAACTATTTTGACTCGTCACATACGCTGCTGCTACTGATTATTATCTATCCTGTTACCTAGTCACTTTGCCCCTTGCCTAGCCTCGTCACGAACAAGGTTTTACCTAAAACGGGAAGCTTGGGGGGGGGAGTTCCATGGCAGAAATCAGCCAAAGAGGTTTCGGAACTGGGTTGTATGTAAGTGATGCCTAGCAATACATCAAACCAATGAAATGCTAGGGCGGAGTTCCAAAGATGCTCAACAGATTAGTGCCATAGGAGCCACACTGTGAGAAGACTAAACATTTCAACAAAACAACCACTGATGACAAAACATTTCTTGAACGTTTGCAGCACGCTGGATAAGTATTTGATGCGCTGGGGTAGCTAATACTTGCTATTGTTTAAATGTATGGACGTTCTTAGCTTCTCAGCTGGAGCAGCAGACTGACTTTCTGCCTCAGATTCAGATTGAAAGGTCTCTAATCTGCAGACTTTACAGAGTTGACTTTGTTGGCAGTGGATCTGTGGATTATCCATCTGCTCCACGTCCTCCAGAAGACCCCGGGACCATTGTTTTTCCCCCAGCATCTGTAGGCCTGATTAACTGGGCTTAGGAAAGGTTGGAGGGGTGGAGCGAGAGACAGAGAGAGAGAGAGAAAGAGAGAGAGAGAGAGAGAGAGAGAGAAGGGGAGAGAGAGAGAGAGAGAGAGAGAGAGAGAGAGAGAGAGAGAGACACTAGGTTGAAGGGGTGGAAAGAGCTGGAGCTGAGAAGAAGCCTTAGACAAACTGCTTTGACGGGTTTGACTTATTCTGGAATCCAACAGTCAAATGCAGTCAAATGAGTGGGATGTGGTAGAAGTGAGCAGATTTAGTGTGGAGCTAAGGTACTGTATCAAAGGAACATTCTGTGCAGTAACTGTCTATATCCCACATAATAATATTAGTCAAAAGCCACGTAGGGTCCAGACAGTATCTTTCACTCTGTCTTGAGTTGACATTAAATAGATTTTTTTCTACAGTACTACCACATTAGTGAAAACTAATTTACTCAGATTATTAGTTCATCATATGAAGATGAATATAACCGTGATTAGTCTTTAATGGCCAGTAAAAGGATTGTGATAATAATGACTCTCCATCAAAGGAGTCTGTCCTTGCTATGGTAATCTACACTGTCCAATCCAACTATCGTTAGTACTCCTGTAGACAGACGTGAGAAATCTCAAGAGTTTCAAACACAGGCCAAAGAACAACAACACCCACTCATTGAGTTGCCCTGAGACACACACACACACACACACACAATAACAAACAAACACACACACACACACAATAACAAACAAACCCACACGCACGCACGCACACACACACACACACACACACACACACACGCACACACACACACAACAAACACACACACACAATAACACACACAATAACAAACAAACACACACACACACACACACAATAACAAACAAACCCACACGCACGCACGCACACGCACACGCACACACACAATAACAAACAAACACACACACACACACACACAATAACAAACACACACACGCACGCACGCACACGCACACACACACACAATAACAAACACACACACACACACAATAACAAACAAACACACACACACACACACAATAACAAACAAACACACATGCGCACACACAATAACAAACAAACACACACGCACGCACGCACGCACACACACACACACACACACACACACACACACACACACACACACACACACACACACAATAACACACACACACACAATAACAAACAAACACACACACACACACACACAATAACAAACAAACACACACACGCACGCACGCACACGCACACACACACACAATAACAAACAAACACACACACACACACACAATAACAAACAAACACACACACGCACACACACACACACACACAATAACAAACAAACACACACACACACACACACACACACACAAAATAACAAACAAACACACACACACACACACACACACACACACACACACACACACACACACACACACGCTGAGTCCTTCACGTGTGCAGCATCACAACTTTGTCAAAGGGTGTGACATTCTCTGCAGGATAACTGTCAACACAGATTCATCATTGGGGCATGGTGTAAGTGTTTAAATGTATGTGTTTGTATGTGTATTTTGTTTGTTATTGTGTGCGTGTGTGTGTGTGTTTGTTTGTTATTGTGTGTGTGTGTGTGTGTGTGTTTGTTTGTTATTGTGTATGTGTGTGTGTGTGTGTGTGTTTGTTATTGTGCGTGTGTGTGTGTGTTTGTTTGTTATTGTGTGTGTGTGTGTGTATGCGTGTGTGTATGTGTGTTATTGTGTGTGTGTTTGTTATTGTGTATGTGTGTATATGTGCGTGTGTGTGTGTGTGTGTTTGTTATTGTGTGTGTGTGTGTGTGTGTGTGTGTGTGTGTGTGTGTGTGTGTGTGTGTGTGTGTGTGTGTGTGTGTGTGTGTGTGTGTGTGTGTGTGTGTGTGTGTGTGTGTGTGTGTGTGTGTGCGTCACAGTGCCACTACTGAACATCTACTGATGGATTGGACAGCAGAGAGACTCAATGACTAGGATTTAGACTACAATGTTTTTTGAATGTTAGCTTTACAATTGAATGATTTCACAAAATAGATGTTTTCAAACTTGAAGAACGAGAGCAGAGCTTTTCCCTCCCCAATGATATATAGTCTATTTTCCAAAAAAAGCCATTTGATTTACTTCTAAGAAAATAATGACTGAAGTGTATTCCACAGCATGTGCACTGTTAACTGCCCCCCCCCCAATCAGAACCTTACTATATACTGTGGTAATGATTAGGTTTTAAATGATGTAGCTATTATAGTGTTTAGCCTACTGTATAGATATTGTCACAGATCTATCCACAACCTTAGCAGCTACAGATCTAACCACAACCTTAGTGGCTACAGATCTAAATACAACCTTAGCGGCTACAGATCTAATCACAACCTTTGTGGCTAGAGATCTAACCACAACCTTAGTGGCTAGAGATCTAACCACAACCTTAGTGGCTACAGATCTAACCACAACCTTAGCGGCTACAGATCTAACCACAACCTTAGTGGCTACAGATCTAACCACAACCTTAGTGGCTAGAGATCTAACCACAACCTTAGTGGCTAGAGATCTAACCACAACCTTAGTGGCTAGAGATCTAACCACAACCTTAGTGGCTAGAGATCTAACCACAACCTTAGGGGCTACAGATCTAACCACAACCTTAGGGGCTACAGATCTAACCACAACCTTAGTGGCTAGAGATCTAACCACAACCTTAGTGGCTAGAGATCTAACCACAACCTTAGCGGCTACAGATCTAACCACAACCTTAGCGGCTACAGATCTAACCACAACCTTAGCAGCTACAGATCTAACCACAACCTTAGCGGCTACAGATCTAACCACAACCTTAGTGGCTAGAGATCTAACCACAACCTTAGCGGCTACAGATCTAACCACAACCTTAGCAGCTACAGATCTAACCACAACCTTAGCGGCTACAGATCTAACCACAACCTTAGCAGCTACAGATCTAACCACAACCTTAGTGGCTAGAGATCAAACCACAACCTTAGTGGCTACAGATCTAACCACAACCTTAGTGGCTAGAGATCTAACCACAACCTTAGTGGCTAGAGATCTAACCACACATCTCAATAACAGATCCATTTGCTTTTAGTTATTCTCTTGCTTTCTTTCTGAAAAACTACTTTTTCATTCAGTTTATTGTTTAAAACCTGTTCGGGCATCTCCCTGGCTCCTCTGTTCCTCAACAAGGTGAAATATTGATGTTCTGTGATAATGTAAGATATGGCACCCTGTGATGTCATATGGAATGGAGAGTGATAAATCAATATTCCAGAACTCTGTCACTCGCTATGATCATCCCGGTTAGAGAGAGAGAGACAGAGAGACAGAGTGAGAGAAAAAGAGTGAAGGAGAGAAATATACAGTACCAGTCAAAGTTTGTACACACCTACTCATTCAAGGGTTTTTATTTAGTTTTACTCTTTTCTACATTGTAGAATAATAGTGAAGACATCAAAACTATGAAATAACACATATGGAATCATGTAGTAACCAAAAAAGTGTAACAAATCAAAATATATTTTATATTTGAGATTCTTCAAAGTAGCCACCCTTTGCCTTGATGACAGCTTTGCACACTCTTGGTATTCTCTCAACCAGATTCACTTGGAATGCTTTTCAAACAGTCTTGAAGGAGTTCCCACGTATGCTGAGCACTTGTTGGCTGCTTTTCCTTCACTCTGTGGTCCAACTCATCCCAAACCATCTCAATTGGGTTGAGATTGGGTGATTGGGGAGGCCAGGTCATCTGATGCAGCACTCCATCATTCTCCTTCTAGGTCAAATAGCCCTTACATAGCCTGGAGGTGTGTTGGGTCATTGTCCTGTTGAAAAACAAACGATAGATCCACTAAGCGCAAACCAGATGGGATGGCGTATCATTTCAGAATGCTGTGGTAGCCATGCTGGTTAAGTGTGCCTTGAATTCTAAATATATCACTGACAGTGTCACCAGCAAAGCACCCCCACACCATCACACATCCTCCTCCATGTTTCACGGTGAGAACCACACATGCGGAGATTCTCCGTTCACCAACTCTGCATCTCACAAAGACGGTTGGAACCAAACATCTCACATTTGGACTAAACCAGACCAAAGGACAGATTACCACCGGTCTTATGTCCATTGCTCGTGTTTCTTGGCCCAAGCAAGTCTCTTCTTATTATTGGTGTCCTTTAGTAGTGGTTTCTTTGCAGCAATTCAACCATGAAGGCCTGATTCACGCAGTCTCCTCTGAACAGTTGATGTTGAGATGTGTCTGTTACTTGAACTCTGTGAAGCATTTATTTGGGTTGCAATTTCTGAGGCTTGTAACTCTAATGAACTCATCCTCTGCAGCAGAGGTAACATTGGTTCTTCTCTTGTTGTGGCAGTCCTCAAGAGAGCCAGTTTCATCATAGCGCTTGATGGTTTTTGCGACTGCACTTGAAATTTTCCTTATTGACTGACCTTCATGTCTTAAATGTCTGATGGACTGTCGTCTCTCTTTGCTTATTTGAGCTGTTCTTGTCATAATATGGACCTGGTCTTTTACCAAATAGGGCTATCTTCTGTATACCACCTTGTCACAACACAACTGACTGACTCAAACACATTAAAAATGTACTTTTAACAAGGCACACCTGTTAATTGAAATGCATTCCAGGTGACTACCTCATGAAGCTGGTTGAGAGAAAGCCAAGAAGTAGGTGTGTCCAAACGTTTTACTGGTACTATATATATATATATACACTGCTCAAAAAAATAAAGGGAACACTTAAACAACACATCCTAAATCTGAATTAAAGAAATAATCATATTAAATACTTTTTTCTTTACATAGTTGAATGTGCTGACAACAAAATCACACAAAAATAATCAATGGAAATCCAATTTATCAACCCATGGAGGTCTGGATTTGGAGTCACACTCAAAATTAAAGTAGAAAACCACACTACAGGCTGATCCAACTTTGATGTAATGTCCTTAAAACAAGTCAAAATGAGGCTCAGTAGTGTGTGTGGCCTCCACGTGCCTGTATGACCTCCCTACAATGCCTGGGCATGCTCCTGATGAGGTGGCGGATGGTCTCCTGAGGGATCTCCTCCCAGACCTGGACTAAAGCATCCGCCAATTCCTGGACAGTCTGTGGTGCAACGTGGCGTTGATGGATGGAGCGAGACATGATGTCCCAGATGTGCTCATTTGGATTCAGGTATGGGGAATGGGCGGGCCAGTCCATAGCATCAATGCCTTCCTCTTGCAGGAACTGCTGACACACTCCAGCCACATGAGGTCTAGCATTGTCTTGCATTACGAGGAACCCAGGGCCAACCGCACCAGCATATGGTCTCACAAGGGGTCTGAGGATCTCATCTCGGTACCTAATGGCAGTCAGGCTACCTCTGGCGAGCACATGGAGGGCTGTGCGGCCCCCCCAAAGAAATGCCACCCCACACCATGACTGACCCACCGCCAAACCGGTCATGCTGGAGGATGTTGCAGGCAGCAGAACGTTCTCCATGGCGTCTCCAGACTCTGTCACATCTGTCACGTGCTCAGTGTGAACCTGCTTTCATCTGTGAAGAGCACAGGGCGCCAGTGGCGAATTTGCCAATCTTGGTGTTCTCTGGCAAATGCCAAACGTCCTGCACGGTGTTGGGCTGTAAGCACAGCCCCCACCTGTGGACGTCGGGCCCTCATACCACCCTCATGGAGTCTGTTTCTGACCGTTTGAGCAGACACATGCACATTTGTGGCCTGCTGGAGGTCATTTTGCAGGGCTCTGGCAGTGCTCCTCCTGCTCCTCCTTGCACAAAGGCGGAGGTAGCGGTCCTGCTGCTGGGTTGGTACCCTCCTATGGCCTCCTCCACGTCTCCTGATGTACTGGCCTGTCTCCTGGTAGCGCCTCCATGCTCTGGACACTATGCTGACAGACACAGCAAACCTTCTTGCCACAGCTCGCATTGATGTGCCATCCTGGATGAGCTGCACTACCTGAGCCACTTGTGTGGGTTGTAGACTCCGTCTCATGCTACCACTAGAGTGAAAGCACCGCCAGCATTCAAAAGTGACCAAAACATCAGCCAGGAAGCATAGGAACTGAGAAGTGGTCTGTGGTCCCCACCTGCAGAACCACTCCTTTATTGGGGGTGTCTTGCTAATTGCCTATAATTTCCACCTGTTGTCTATTCCATTTGCACAACAGCATGTGAAATGTATTGTCAATCAGTGTTGCTTCCTAAGTGGACAGTTTGATTTCACAGAAGTGTGATTGACTTGGAGTTACATTGTGTTGTTTAAGTGTTCCCTTTATTTTTTTTAGCAGTATATATATAGATAGATAGATAGATAGATAGAGAGAGAGAGAGAGAGAGAGAGAGAGAGAGAGAGAGAGAGAGAGAGAGAGAGAGAGAGAGAGAGAGAGAGAGAGAGAGAGAGAGAGATAGAGAGATAGAGAGATAGATTTGATAGAAATGGCTGAGAGATACATATTTAATACTGTAGAAATAGAGAAATGGCTGAGATACACACACACACAACCACACACCACACCACACCACACCACACAGCTCTGGGAGAAAGAGATGAAAACAACAGCTGAAGAATAGATCCCCCTCTGCTTTACCTTCATCCTGGAAATCCTAAAAGTTACCTTCTCATTTCTGTCTTCGGGCTGTGAGGGCTGTGGGGAAGGGGGGGCACGCGAGGAGCAACTATCGCTGGAACACTTTTTACACAGACAACAGATAGACAGGAGATCTGTGCACAGGGATTAACCAGAGATAGTTGCAGATCAATCTACATAAACCCCACAGTAGCACAGACAAAAAGGGCAAACCCAGGGGTATAAATCTGAAGCATTCGTTAAGAACTTCCACTCACTACCAAATATGGCGATGAGAGGAAGTCGAACGGCGGTCACTGTGAGAAGTTGGAGCTAGATGAAACATGGCCGAAGTCCTGCTAGTTTATCATCACTAACCAGGTTTAGATCCAACCTTTTTTAAAGTAAAGTACATGTCGATTAATACATGTCATGACAGGCCTGATGGAAACAGCGAATTTATCCGTAAACTTTCGAAATATCGACAAAACAAAATACGCCAGACAAGGTGTCTGTGAGAAATGGCGGTGGAAACACCGTTATGTGCAAATATTGATATAATAACCATCTTATGAAGTAGAGTCATGCGATATGTTGTGTGGTCCTCTCACTACGAGTGAAAATGCAATGGAAACCCATTTCACTTTTTTATTCAGTTTAAGCTGGAGAAATCCGTTTCTTCGCATGGGCTGCGTCTCAATCAGAGAATGCTCCTCAGAGGAGGAAGGGGATGACCATCCTCCACAGTGAATTTCATGAAAATAAAAATAGTGAAACATTAAAATAGTTATCATTTTTAGATTAAACTATATTAAATATATTCACGACACCAAATAATTGATTAAAACACACTGTTATTGCAATGAAGTTCTACAGTAGCCTCAACAGCATTCTGTAGAGTAGCACCATGGTGTAGCCGGAGGACGGCTAGCTTCCATCCTCCTCTGGGTAAATTGACTTCAATACAAAACCTAGGAGGCTCATGGTTCTCATCCCCTTCCATAGACTTACACAGTAATTATGACAACTTCCGGAGGACATCCTCCAGCCTATCAGAGCTCTTGCAGCATGAACTGACATGTTGTCCACCCAATCAAAGGATCAGAGAATGATTCTAGTACTGAAAGCATAAGCTACAGTTAGCTAGCACTGCAGTGTATAAAATGTGGAGAATAGTTGACTTAAAGAGAGAGAAATACAGTAGTTGAACAGTTTTTAACAAGTGAATTTCTTCAAAAATGAAGGAGAAGCAAGAGAGAGAGAGAGCTAGCTATATTTAGTAGTATGTATTCACTTTTACTTTCACACAAATATAAACGCAACAACTAAAGTGTTTTATGAGCTGAAATAAGATACCAGCAATTTCTCATATGCACAAAAAGCTTATTTCTCAAAAATGTTGTGCACAAATTTGTTTATGACATATTAAGAAGCTGATTAAACAACATGATCATTACACAGGTGCACCTTGTGCTGGGGACAAGAAAAGGCCACTCTAAAATGTGCAGTTTTGTCACACAACGCAATGACACAGATGTTTCAAGTTTTGAGGGAGCGTGCAATTGCTAACTGCAGGAATTTCCACCAGAGCTGTTGCCAGATAATTAAATGTTAATTTCTCTACCATAAGCCAACTCCAACGTTGTTTTAGAAAATTTGTCAGTACGCCCAACCGGCCTCACAACCGCAAACCACATGTAACCACATCCGGCTTCTTCACCTGCCGGGTGGTCTGAGACCAGCCACCTGGACAGCTGATGAAACTGTGGGTTTGCACAACCCAAAGAATTTCAATGGGCAAATGCTCACCTTCGATGGCCACTGGCATGCTGTAGATGTATGTTCTTCATGCATGAATCCCGGTTTCAACTGTATCGGGCAGATGGCTGACAGTGTGTATGGCGTTGTGTGGGTGAGCGGTTTGCTGATGTCAACGTTGTGAACAGAGTGCCCCATGGTGGCGGTGGGGTAATGGTATGGGAAGGCATAAGCTACGGACAACAAACACAATTGTATTTTATCGATAGCAATTTCAATGCACAGGGATACCGTGACGAGATCCTGAGGCCCATTTCCGTGCCATTCATCCACCACCATCACCTCATGTTGTGCAGCTGTTCTGCAGTGTTGTGCACTGAAGCACGCAAGCAAAGGGAAAAGTTGAGAGAAGGAGAGATGCGAAAAGGAATTAACGAGAAAAGTGATCATGCATTGTCCAATAGAAACTCTGGTTTGCAACTGTTTGGACTAATGATTACACCCTAGATCATCTAGATACAGACAAGAGTGTATTGAATGTCACTTGATTCCTCAAATGTTTCTCTTGACCTGTGCACCTAAGTTGTAGAAACTTCATGATGGGTATAGGGAAAATGTTACTATTACGTAGTAACCTAAACCTATCGTTGTTACATTGAGCTGGGTGAATGGAATATGAATGACAGTCATCCAATATGCTGTAATAGAAATATGGCCATGCTTATAAAAAAAATATTATCCACCCTTATGTTAAACAGCACTGACCGCCACTGGTCTCAATCCACCACATCCGCCTATATCGGCCTTTCGCATCTACGGTGGAAGGTGGATAAGCTACAGTGTTGTTTGTCAGACCATCATACACCATGAAAATCGGTCTTCTCACGAAAACATCTGTTGCATCCGAACAGTTTGGCCTACAAAACCCCGTAAAGTGTCACAGAACTTGTCTGAAGTCAGTTATGACCAAGTGCCAACTTCTATCTGTAACGTCCAAACCGTTTGAGCCGCAAACTAATACGGCTCTAAAGAACACAATGGTGTTCTCTGTTTTGCTCTATGACTCCCACAAGTGTCACAGGATTCATCTGAAGGTAGCCCATACAAATGAATCGAAGTTTGGAGGCAGTTTCGTGCCAACAAAATAAGGGGTTAATTGTG
Source organism: Salmo trutta (assembly GCF_901001165.1). Classification (NCBI taxonomy): domain Eukaryota; kingdom Metazoa; phylum Chordata; class Actinopteri; order Salmoniformes; family Salmonidae; genus Salmo; species Salmo trutta. The sequence goes on from NC_042977.1 coordinate 47,126,926, forward strand.
GGTCCAAAAAAGCACTAATATTTCCTGAGCTTTCTTATATCTCCTAATAATATAGGACATTCACAGATTAGGTGTTACCTATCGGAAATATGCAAATACATGCAAAAACGAACCAATAACTTGTACTTGGTTATTCCCACCTCCTTGCTTGTTCTGTCCAATGTGCATCATTTGCTCCAAAAAAAACGGTGATTATAAATCTTGGGTTAGTTATCAGTAGACTCATCCTGTGTTTTTTCTCTGTTTTCAAACTCATCCTGTGTTTTTTTCTCTGTTTTCTCTCTCTCTGCTCTCCTTGTCCTCCCTCTCTCTGCTCTCCTTGTTCTATCTCACTCTGCTCTCCTTGTTCTCTCTCTCTGTTTTCTCTCTACTCTCCTTGTCCTCTCTCTGTTTTGTTTCTCTCTCTCTACTCTCCTTATCCTGTCTCTCTCTCTCTGTTTTCTCTCTCTTCCTCTTTCCCCTTCTCTCCTCTCTCCCTCTCTTCTCTCTGTCAATTTCCTCTCCTCTCCTCTCTCCCTCTCTTCTCTCTGTCAATCTCCTCTCCTCTCTTCACCTCTTTAATCTCTCTCTCTCCTCCCACTTCTCTCTACTCTCTTTCTCCTTTTCCTATACTCTCCTCTCAGTGAGGATAGCAGAGGGGAAGCCCCCATGGAGAGAATTGTGGGTAATTAAGATAGAGGGCCTGATCAAAGGCATCTAAGAGCTGAGGAGAGGTTGAGATGTGTGAGAGAGAGAGAGAGAGAGACAGAGAGAGAGAGGGGGGAGGGGGAGGGAGAGAGCTGAGGAGAGGTGAAGGTGATCATTGGATGTCTCCTAATGATGTGGACTTTTCAGAGGTCTGGATTAGAACGGCTGGAGTGTGTGTAATTGTGTGTGTGTGTAAGTATGTGTGTGTGTGTGTGTGTGTGTGTGTGTGTGTGTGTGTGTGTGTGTGTGTGTGTGTGTGTGTGTGTGTGTGTGTGTGTGTGTGTGTGAAAGAGAGAGAGAAAGTTCACATTGTGTCAGGGACAGCATTACCCAATTTCAATTCTTGAATTTCAGTTTAGTAAGAATCAAATCAACCTCAATTTTAGCCTACCTTGATTACGGTTTGCAACACCTAGAGATGAAGCATTAGCTCGATCTGTGTAAAGATGGGAGAGGTCATATAAGTGACAGTTACTTTATGCTATCAGATAGTTCATCCTGGATTCATTGAATGCACATAGACAGCATGCACAGCTATCTCACTAAAGGCAGTCCTAATGATGTTGTGGTGAACATGCATGACTGTTATACAGAGAGAGTCAAGGTCAAATCAAATGTATTTATATAGCCCTTCTTACATCAGCTGATATCTCAAAGTGCTGTACAGAAACCCAGCCTAAAACCCCAAACAGCAAGCAATGCAGGTGTAGAAGCAGTGTGGACACTGAGTAGCAGTGTGTGTAATCTCCACCAAAACACTCTAGAATCTTGATTCATGTTCCATTTTGATACCAACTATGATAATGGTAATAGATAATGGTTTGTGCTTTAGGGACTTGGATCTACAAGGGGGCGGCAGGTAGCCTAGTGGACAGTAACCGAAAGATTGCTGGATCGAATCCCCGAGCTGACAAGGTGAAAATCTGTCATTCTGTCCCCTGAACAAGGCAGTTAACCCACTGTTCCTAGGCCGTCATTGTAAATAAGAATTTGTTCTTAACTGACTTGCCTAATTAAATAAAGGTAAAAAAAAAGTACTAATGACATCTTGCATGCAACATGAGTGAGTAGACATTTTGAGAGGCTCAAGAAGCGTATCTAGCTGAAGGATGCTCAACTACACTATTTGGGGAACAAGCACTGAGACCCATGGCTAAAAACGACACAGTCATCTCTTAAGAAATCCATGTCTGAAACGATAATGTCTTTATAAAAGATTAAGTCTGAGGTGAAAATTATAAATGTATTTAAATGTTGATTTACTTACGCACTGGTCCATGACTGCTATGGATACCTATGGAGAAATGAATGAAAGGAGAGAAAGAGACATGATCAAAGTATGTCCACAGCTTTTATCTTTTACTCCTTAAAATATCGGAGTAGAATAGGCCACAAACTAAACTTAACATTCAGGAAGATACAGATTATATACAGTATATATATATATATATATATATAGATAGAAGTGACATCATGTGAGAACCCACTAGACACAAACTGGTGAAATGTCAACCACAGGATTATGTATGTCATCCATTTTCAACGTAGACAAACCTCGTACAAAATATGTTGAGTTTATTCCTTTGAAACAACGTCAGATCACTGTTACTGTCACAGGATCCAACGAGAGTGGCTAACCTCCTCGGTCGGGCGGTGCACGGCGGTCGTCGTCGCCGGCCTATTAGCTGCCACCGATCGTTGTTTCTGTGTCGTTTAGTTTTGTCTGTCTGTTCCGCACCTGTTTTGTGTATGTCATTAGTGGGGACTTATTTAATGTGTGTTTTCAGTTGGTATTTTGTGCGGGATTGTTTATTGTCCACGTTGTGTTAGCGACAATTATACGGGAAGGATTTACCGGGCTGCGCTCCTTGCCTTTGTATTATATTTTGTGTTTTATGGGAAGGTGTTTCTCCCAGGTGAACTTTGTATAGCGCCCTGTGCTTTTCGGCGTTTGTGTGTGTCCGTTTTATTAAAAGACACTCACCTCCAGCACCTCTGTCTCCTGCATTTGATTCCGCCTATCCGCCAGTCCAAATCAGACGTGACAGTTACGTATATCCACTATCAGAAAAACAATATGCTGGGGCAGCACCTCCTACTGGAGAGTTGATCTATGTACAGCTATTCATTTGGTCTCCCATCCAGGGATTTAACTAAGCCTAGCTTTGATATTTGTCATTGACTACTACCAATGTGCTATCGTGAGAATGATTATCAAGAAATCTCGTAATAACTAAATATATTCATTGTTGCCATAGAAGTCATTCCAAAATGTAGGTTTAAAATAGCAAATGAAATGTAACCATACTCTCTATAAGTTACATAGCATCAATTATAATATTTAGGTCTATACAGCATTTACAAAGTCATCAACAGCTATTGTTTCAATTCAACCCAGGGTGGAACTAAAATGAGACAATACATATAGGCCTAGGATTTTAAGCTTTTAGTTGATTATAAAGTTAATCATTAATACTTTGGATTCACATCAACATCTCAACCAAAAATCTAAGTGAAAGAATAGGAATAAATCCAAAACTTTATTGAAAGTGCATTTAACGTTTTATTAGATTCAATTTAATTTTTAAATTAGATTTTTGGTTGAGCTTGAGAGGGGAATCCAGCACATCAATTATAAATTTGGAGATAAACTGGATATTGAATTTTGTTTGGTTTTTAACGCAACTAAATATCAACATTTGAAGGAGATGTACTTTCTGCTTGGATAGTTTTATCTGTGCCACTGACTTAGTCTGGATTTAATTCCACTTTGTCTTCAAATTAATAATTGATATGCCGGATTCACGTCCAGAGATAGTACATAGAGTCAGTGTAATAAAAAGGGTCAATGCAGTAGTCCGGGTAGTCATTTGATGAACCGTTCAGCAGTCTTATGGCATGGGGGTAGAAACTGTTCATGTGCCTTTTGGTCCTAGACTTGGCGCTCCGGCACCGCTTGCCATGCGGTAGCAGAGAGAACAGTCTATGACTTGGGTCACTGGAGTATTTGACAATTTTTGGGGGCCTTCCTCTGACACCACCTATTATAGAGGTCCTGAATGTTAGGGACTGTAGCGCCATGCGATCGAGGGCGGTGCAGATGTCATACCAACTGGTTATGCAGCCAGTCAAGATGCTCTCGATGGTGTAGCTGTAGAACTTTTTGAGGATCTGAGGGCCCCATGCCAAATCTGTTCATCCTCCTGAGGGGGAACAGGTTCTGTCCTGCCCTCTTCACGACTGTCTTGGTGTGTGTGTGGACCATGTTAACTCCTTAGTGATGTGGACACAGACGAACTTGAAGCTCTCGACCCGGTCCATTACAGCCCCGTTGATGTGGATGGGTGGCGTGCCGGGCCCTCCGTTTCCTGTAGTCCGCCATCAGTTCCTTTGTCTTGCTGACGTTGAAGGAGAGGTTGTTGTCCTAAACTAAGCCAGTCCCTCAGATGAAACTATTGAAGCATTAGATATCTTTTAAATGTTGATACAATATTTGGTTGCGTTGTCAACCAAACACAATTCAATATTACTATACAGTAAATAGCATAAAGTTACGGCTATCTTAGAAACTAGTTATGTGTAGCTCAGTTGGTAGAGCATGGTGCTTGGCATGCCAGCATAGTGGTGACCACCCATATGTAAAATGTATGCATGCACGACTGTAAGTCGCTTTGGATATAAAAGCGTCTGCTAAGTGGCAGATATAATTTTGATATTATTGTAGGCATAACACTATTTATTCAACCTTAAAATGAGTAACATGTTGAGGTTAGCCTACCGTAACCTAACTATGAATGTCTTATAGAATCATAGAAAGCGTGCATGTTCAACATAGCATCCAAAAGTTGCAGGTCTGTGAAGATCTTCACAATTACTATAATAATCTGCACAGAATCTCGAACAGCGTTGATCACTTGCACCATGTACTTTAATGTAATCTCAACTACAATCCAGGTCATTAGGTTCTGCTATTTGATGAAGCACAGTGATAAAACATGAATCTGTTTTTAAAATATAAACAAAATACCTGATATTGTTTTTCCATTGGAATTTGGTTGTGTTTTTAGATGGTTGAAAGCATCGTGATAACACATTGGGAATTCAACTAACTTCTAGCTGTCTTTTCGAGTCAGTGAATAAAGGTTCAAATATCATTGATCAACGTTTCAAACAAATATTACCTACATTTCCACATTGAAATGACGTGGGAATTTGCCCAGCGGGAAGAGATTGAAACAGGTATTTGAGCAATTCTTAGAACAGCTTCTTTTCGTGTTTGGCATTAATCAATCGCAAACCCTTGACTTTTACCAAAAGATTGTCCATCTCTTTTCAGGGACTACTTTCAGCTTTAGACACTCCACAGCGTCCACTGATTCACAGCAGTGGGCCAACAGACAGACGGTGAATTAGGGATGATACGCTGCATGGGCCTAACCAAGCACTCATTCCCGATGGCCCAAACACAAAGTCTTCCTTGTTGATGGGCTAAGCACTGATGATAATCATGGCCTTCAAATGGCAAAGTGTCAACAAAATCAAGGTTCTGAGAACAAAATCAATCAACAACACAAAAAAAAGGTATGAAATGGGATAGAAAACTGATTTCGCAACGTATTTCTAAGCTAGAATTTCTCACACAATGTTTTAACATTTCTTAAAAGTGTAGAGTATCGCTACTAACATCCCTATCCTTACTAATATCAATATCCCTACTAATATCAATATCCCTACTAACATCAACATCCCTACTAACATCAACATCCCTACTAATATCAATATCCCTACTAACATCAACATCCCTACTAACATCAACATGCCTACTAATATCAATATCCCTACTAATATCAATATCCCTACTAATATCAATATCCTTACTAATATCAATATCCCTACTAATATCCCTACTAATATCAATATCCCTACTAATATCAATATCCCTACTAATATCCCTACTAATATCAATATCCCTAATAATATCCCTACTAATATCAATATCCCTACTAATATCAACATCCCTACTAATATAGATATTCCTACTAATATCAATATCCCTACTAATATCAACATCCCTACTAACATCCTTATCCCTACTAATATCAATATCCCTACTAATATCAATATCCCTAATAATATCAATATACCTACTAATATCAATATCCCTACTAATATCAATATCCCTACTAATATCAATATCCCTAATAATATCAATATCCCTAATAATATCCCTACTAACATCAATATCAATACTAATATCAATATCCCTACTAATATCAATATCCCTAATAATATCCCTACCAACATCAACATCCCTACTAATATCAATATCCCTACTAATATCCCTACTAATATCAATATCCCTACTAACATCCTTATCCCTACTAATATCCCTATTAATATCAATATCCCTACTAATATCAATATCCCTACTAATATCCCTACTAACATCCTTATCCCTACTAATATCCCTATTAATATCAATATCCCTACTAATATCAATATCCCTACTAATATCAATATCCCTACTAATATCAATATCCCTACTAACATCCTTATCCCTACTAATATCAATATCCCTAATAATATCAATATCCCTACTAATATCAATATCCCTACTAATATCAATATCCCTAATAATATCAATATCCCTAATAATATCAATATCCCTAATAATATCCCTACTAACATCAATATCAATACTAATATCAATATCCCTACTAATATCAATATCCCTAATAATATCCCTACCAACATCAACATCCCTACTAATATCAATATCCCTACTAATATCCCTACTAATATCAATATCCCTACTAATATCAATATCCCTACTAATATCAATATCCCTACTAACATCCTTATCCCTACTAATATCCCTACTAATATCAATATCCCTACTAATATCAATATCCCTACTAATATCAATATCCCTACTAATATCAATATCCCTACTAATATCAATATCCCTACTAATATCAACATCCCTACTAACATCAATATCCCTACTAATATCAATATCCCTACTAATATCAATATCCCTACTAATATCAATATCCCTACTAATATCAATATCCCTACTAATATCAATATCCCTACTAATATCAATATCCCTACTAATATCCCTTCTAATATCAATATCCCTACTAATATCAATATCCCTACTAATATCAATATCCCTACTAATATCCCTACTAACATCCTTATCCCTACTAATATCCCTATTAATATCAATATCCCTACTAATATCAATATCCCTACTAACATCCTTATCCCTACTAATATCCCTATTAATATCAATATCCCTACTAATATCAATATCCCTATTAATATCAATATCCCTACTAATATCAATATCCCTACTAATATCAATATCCCTAATAATATCAATATCCCTACTAATATCAATATCCCTACTAATATCCCTAATAATATCAATATCCCTACTAACATCAATATCCCTAATAATATCAATATACCTACTAACATCAATATCCCTACTAATATCCCTACTAATATCAATATCCCTATTAAGATATACAATTCTGTCAGTTCTGTCAGTTCTGTCAGTTCAATCAGTTGTATTAGTTCTGTTAGTTCTGTTAGTTCAATCAGTTCAATCAGTTCTGTTAGTTCAATCAGTTCAATCAGTTTTGTTAGTTCAATCAGTTCTATCAGTTCTGTTAGTTCTGTTAGATCTATTAGTTCTATATGTTCTATCAGTTCTATCAGTTCTATCAGTTCTATCAGTTCTATCAGTTCTACCAGTTTTGTCAGTTATGTCAGCTCTACCAGTTCTATCAAACCCTACAGTTCTATCAGTTCTATCAGTTCCACCAGTTCTATCAAACCCTACAGTTCTATCAGTTCTATCAGTTCTACCAGTTCAGTCAGCTCTATGAATTCTATCAGTACATCAAAACCTACAGTTCTGTCAAACCCTACAGTTCTGTCAAACCCTACAGTTCTATAAGTTCTGTCAGTTCTAGTAAAAACTCCACAATTCCATCAGTTCTATAAGATATGTCAGGTCTATCAGTTCCACCAGTTCTATCAAACCCTACAGTTCTATCAGTTCTATCAGTTCTATTAGTTCTATCAGTTCTATCACTTCTATTAGTTCTGTCAGTTCTATCAGTTCTATCAGTTCTATCAGTTCTACCAGTTATGTCAGTTCTATCAGTTCTATCAGTTCTATTAGTTCTGTCAGTTCTATCAAACCCTAATAGTTCTACCTGTTCTGTCTGTTCTGTCTGTTCTGCCAGTTTATCAGTTCTGTCAGTGCTGTAAGTTCTGTTTGTTCTATCAGTTTTACCAGTTCTCTCAGTTCTGTTAGTTCTATAAGTTCTATCAAACACTGCAGTTCTGACAGATCTGTCAGTTCTATCAGTTCTGTTAGTTCTATCAGATCTATCAGATCTGTCAGTTCTATTAGTTCTGTTAGTTCTGTTAGTTCTGTTAGTTCTGTTAGTTCTGTTAGCTCTGTTAGTTCTGTTAGTTCTGTCAGTTCTGTTAATTCTGTTAGTTCTGTTAGTTCTATGAGTTCTGTTAGTTCTGTTAGTTCTCTTAGTTCTATCAGTTCTGTTAGTTCTGTTAGTTCTCTTAGTTCTATCAGTTCTGTTAGTTATGTCAGTTCTGTTAGTTCTATTAGTTCTATTAGTTCTATCAGTTCTGTTAGTTCTGTTAGTTCTGTCAGTTCTGTTAATTCTGTTAGTTCTGTTAGTTCTATGAGTTCTGTTAGTTCTGTTAGTTCTCTTAGTTCTATCAGTTCTGTTAGTTATGTCAGTTCTGTTAGTTCTATTAGTTCTGTTAGTTCTATCAGTTCTGTTAGTTCTGTTAGTTCTATTAGTTCTGTTAGTTCTGTTATTTCTATCAGTTCTGTTAGTTCTATCAGTTCTGTTAGTTCTGTTAGTTCTGTCAGTTCTGTTAGTTCTGTTAGTTCTGTCAGTTCTGTTATTTCTATTAGTTCTGTTAGTTCTGTTAGTTCTGTTATTTCTATCAGTTCTGTTAGTTCTGTTAGTTCTGTTCGTTCTGTTCGTTCTGTTCGTTCTATCAGTTCTGTTAGTTTTATCAGTTCTGTTAGTTCTGTTAGTTCTATCAGTTCTGTTAGTTCTGTTAGTTCTATCAGTTCTGTTATTTCTATTAGTTCTGTTAGTTCTGTTAGTTCTATAAGTTCTGTTAGTTCTGTTAGTTATATCAGTTCTGTTAGTTCTGTTAGTTATATCAGTTATGTTAGTTCTATTAGTTCTGTCAGTTCTGTTAGTTCTGTCAGTTCTGTTAGTTCTATCAGTTCTGTTAGTTCTGTTAGTTCTGTTATTTCTATCAGTTCTGTTAGTTCTGTTAGTTCTGCTGGTTCTATTAGTTCTGTTCGTTCTGTTAGTTCTATCAGTTCTGTCAGTTCTATCAGTTCTATCAGTTCAATCAGTTCTGTTAGTTCCGTTAGTTCTATTAGTTCTGTCAGTTCTATCAGTTCTATCAGTTCTATCAGTTCTATCAGTTCTATCAGTTCTGTTAGTTCTGTTAGTTCTATTAGTTCTGTTAGTTCTATCAGTTCTATCAGTTCTGTTAGTTCCGTTAGTTCTGTCAGTTCTATCAGTTCTGTCAGTTCCGTTAGTTCTGTCAGTTCTGTCAGTTCTATCAGTTCTATCAGTTCTGTTAGTTCCGTTAGTTCTATTAGTTCTGTCAGTTCTATCAGTTCTATCAGTTCTATCAGTTCTGTTAGTTCTGTTAGTTCTATTAGTTCTGTTAGTTCTATCAGTTCTGTCAGTTCCGTTAGTTCTGTCAGTTCTGTCAGTTCTATCAGTTCTGTTAGTTCCGTTAGTTCTATTAGTTCTGTCAGTTCTATCAGTTCTGTTAGTTCTATTAGTTCTGTTAGTTCTATCAGTTCTGTCAGTTCCGTTAGTTCTGTCAGTTCTGTCAGTTCTATCAGTTCTGTCAGTTCTATCAGTTCTGTTAGTTCCGTTAGTTCTATTAGTTCTGTCAGTTCTATCAGTTCTATCAGTTCTATGAGTTCTGTTAGTTCTGTTAGTTCTCTTAGTTCTATCAGTTCTGTTAGTTATGTCAGTTCTGTTAGTTCTGTTATTTCTATCAGTTCTGTTAGTTCTGTTAGTTCTGTTAGTTCTGTCAGTTCTATCAGTTCTGTTAGTTCCGTTAGTTCTGTCAGTTCTATCAGTTCTATCAGTTCTATCAGTTCTATCAGTTCTATCAGTTCTGTTAGTTCTGTTAGTTCTATTAGTTCTGTTAGTTCTATCAGTTCTATCAGTTCTGTTAGTTCCGTTAGTTCTGTCAGTTCTATCAGTTCTGTCAGTTCCGTTAGTTCTGTCAGTTCTGTCAGTTCTATCAGTTCTATCAGTTCCGTTAGTTCTATTAGTTCTGTCAGTTCTATCAGTTCTGTTAGTTCTGTTAGTTCTATTAGTTCTGTTAGTTCTATCAGTTCTGTCAGTTCCGTTAGTTCTGTCAGTTCTATCAGTTCTGTTAGTTCCGTTAGTTCTATTAGTTCTGTCAGTTCTATCAGTTCTGTTAGTTCTATTAGTTCTGTTAGTTCTATCAGTTCTGTCAGTTCCGTTAGTTCTGTCAGTTCTGTCAGTTCTATCAGTTCTGTCAGTTCTATCAGTTCTGTTAGTTCCGTTAGTTCTATTAGTTCTGTCAGTTCTATCAGTTCTATCAGTTCTATGAGTTCTGTTAGTTCTGTTAGTTCTCTTAGTTCTATCAGTTCTGTTAGTTATGTCAGTTCTGTTAGTTCTGTTATTTCTATCAGTTCTGTTAGTTCTGTTAGTTCTGTTAGTTCTGTCAGTTCTGTTAGTTCTGTTAGTTCTGTCAGTTCTGTTATTTCTATTAGTTCTGTTAGTTCTGTTAGTTCTGTTATTTCTATCAGTTCTGTTAGTTCTGTTAGTTCTGTTAGTTCTGTTAGTTCTGTTAGTTCTGTTAGTTCTGTTAGTTCTGTTAGTTCTGTTAGTTCTGTTCGTTCTGTTCGTTCTGTTAGTTCTATCAGTTCTGTTAGTTCTGTTAGTTTTATCAGTTCTGTTAGTTCTGTTAGTTCTATCAGTTCTGTTAGTTCTGTTAGTTCTATCAGTTCTGTTATTTCTATTAGTTCTGTTAGTTCTGTTAGTTCTATAAGTTCTGTTAGTTCTGTTAGTTCTATCAGTTCTGTTAGTTCTATTAGTTCTGTTAGTTCTGTTAGTTCTATCAGTTCTGTTAGTTCTGTCAGTTCTGTTAGTTCTATCAGTTCTGTTAGTTCTGTTAGTTCTGTTATTTCTATCAGTTCTGTTAGTTCTGTTAGTTCTGCTGGTTCTATTAGTTCTGTTCGTTCTGTTAGTTCTATCAGTTCTATCAGTTCTGTTAGTTCTGTTAGTTCTATCAGTTCTGTTAGTTCTGTTAGTTCTATCAGTTCAATCAGTTCTGTTAGTTCCGTTAGTTCTATTAGTTCTGTCAGTTCTATCAGTTCTATCAGTTCTGTTAGTTCTGTTAGTTCTATTAGTTCTGTTAGTTCTATCAGTTCTATCAGTTCTGTTAGTTCTATCAGTTCTATCAGTTCTATCAGTTCTATCAGTTCTGTCAGTTCTGTCAGTTCTGTCAGTTCTGTCAGTTCTGTTAGTTCTGTTAGTTCTGTTAGTTCTTTCAGTTCTTTCAGTTCTGTTAGTTCTGTTAGTTCTGTTAGTTCTATCAGGTCTATCAGTTCTGTTAGTTCTGTTAGTTCTATAAGTTCTATCAGTTCTGTTAGTTCTATCAGTTCTATCAGTTCTGTTAGTTCTGTTAGTTCTATCAGGTCTATCAGTTCTGTTAGTTCTGTTAGTTCTGTTAGTTCTATAAGTTCTATCAGTTCTATCAGTTCTGTTATTTCTGTTAGTTCTATGAGTTATATCAGTTCTATCAGTTCCGTTAGTTCTATTAGTTCTGTTAGTTCTGTTAGTTCTATCAGTTCTATCAGTTCTGTTAGTTCTGTTAGTTCTGTTAGTTCTATAAGTTATATCAGTTCTATCAGTTCTGTTACTTCTATTAGTTCTATCAGTTCCGTTAGTTCTATTAGTTATGTTAGTTCTGTTAGTTCTATCAGTTCTGTTAGTTCTGTTAGTTCTGTCAGTTCAATCAGTTCTGTTAGTTCTGTTAGTTCTATTAGTTCTATAAGTTCTATCAAACACTACAGTTCTGTCAGACATTAATCCCAAGATGGCGTAGTAGTTCAGACGTCCTTTGTCTTCCTCTTGTCGTGTCCCGTGTATATATATATTTACATATTGTCTTCGCATATCTTTTTAAAAATGTTTTCTAAAAACTTAACCTCAAAACACTCTCCTGCAACCCGCCTCACCAATTTAAAAAAGAAAAGTATTATTTATCTCAAATCTGAAATCCACAACAGAAGCTAGCCAAAGGTTACCCAGTTCACTGGCTAATGTTGTAGTTCAGCTAGCCACGGTTAGCGGTCCTCAGCTATCCATTAGCTCGAAAAGCTATCGCCAATTTTTGTACAGCGCGACTCAGACCAGAGTTTACCTGACCTATTCTCTCTCCATATCCCCGGATTTCTACCGCAGGCTCTGGACATTTACACCTGGATCTTGCAGCTAGCTAGCTGCTACCCGATTGACTATTGGCAACGTTGGTCCTGGAGTTAACATAAATTATTCAGGAGCTAGCCAGCTGAAGAGTTTCATCAGCCACTCCTGGGCTATTCCGGAGCTAGCCAGCTGAAGAGTTCCATCAGCCTCTCCTGGGTTACAATCACCTATCCGGACTCGTTTTACTGCCGATGCGGAGCCCCATCGGGCCTTCACGACTGGACTACTGATGTTATCTGCCCGAGGGAGTTATCCAACTGGCCCGTCCGTCGCGACGTAACCCGAATGCCCATCTGCGGCCGGCTAATCGTTAGCTGTCTTATCGGCTGCTATCTGAATAGGTCTATCGGACAATTTTCTTGGGCCACTATAACTATAACTATAACTATTTTGCCAATTGGACTGGTCCCCCCTACCACACGGAACCCCACTAATCTACAGACGGAATCGCACAAGGTGGCTAAATACAGACAGTTTTTAGTTCTGTTAGTTCCGTTAGTTCTATAAGTTCTATTAGAACTGGTAGAACTGGTAGTTCTATCAGTTCTATCAGTTCAATCAGTTCTGTTAGTTCTGTTAGTTCTGTTAGTTCTGTTAGTTCTGTTAGTTCTATAAGTTCTATCAGTTCTATCAGTTCTGTCAGTTTTATCAGTTCTGTTCGTTCTATTAGTTCTATCAGTTCTATTAGTTCTATCAGTTCTATCAAACCCTACGGTTCTATCAGTTCTATCAGTTCTGTCAGTTCTACCAGTTCTATCAGTTTTGTCAGTTCTGTCAGTTCTACCAGTTCTGTCAGTTCTATCAAACCCATCAGTTCTATCAGTTCTATAAGTTCTATCAGTTCTAGTAAAAACTCCACAGTTCTATCAGTTCTAAAAGATATGTCAGGTCTGTCAGTTCCACCAGTTCTATCAAACCCTACGGTTCTATCAGTTCTATCAGTTCTACCAGTTCTGTCAGTTCTACCAGTTCTGTCAGTTCTATCAAACCCATCAGTTCTATCAGTTCTATAAGTTCTATCAGTTCTAGTAAAAACTCCACAGTTCTATCAGTTCTAAAAGATATGTCAGGTCTGTCAGTTCCACCAGTTCTATCAAACCCTACGGTTCTATCAGTTCTATCAGTTCTACCAGTTCTGTCAGTTCTATCAGTTCTATCAGTTCTGTCAGTTCTATCAGTTCAATCGGTACATCAAAACTACAGTTCTATCAGTTCTACCAGTTCTATCAGTTCTATCAGTTATGTCAGTTCTATCAGTTCTATCAAACCCTAAAGTTCTATCAGTTCTATCAAACCCTAAAGTTCTATCAGTTCTGTCAGTTCCATCAGTTCTATCAGTTCGATTTGATCTACAGTGAGGGAAAAAGTATTTGATACCCTGCTGATTTTGTACGTTTGTCCACTGACAAACAAATTATCAGTCTATAATTTTAATGGTAGGTCTATTTGAATAGTGAGAGACAGAATAACAACAAAAAAATCCAGAAAAACGCATGTCAAAAATGTTATAAATTGATTTGCATTTTAATGAGGGAAATAAGTATTTGACCCCCTCTCAATCAGAAAGATTTCTGGCTCCCAGGTGTCTTTTATACAGGTAACGAGCTGAGATTAGGAGCACACTCTTAAAGGGAGTGCTCCTAATCTCAGTTTGTTACCTGTATAAAAGACACCTGTCCACAGAAGCAATCAATCAATCAGATTCCAAACTCTCCACCATGGCCAAGACCAAAGAGCTCTCCAAGGATGTCAGGGACAAGATTGTAGACCTACACAAGGCTGGAATGGGCTACAAGACTGTAGGGTTTGATAGAACTGATAGAACTGATGGAACTGATGGAACTGAAGGAACTGATAGAACTGATAGAACTGATAGAACTGATAGAACTGATAGAACTGATAGAACTGATAGAACTGATAGAACTGTAGTTTTGATGTACTGATTAAACTGATAGAACGGACAGAAATTATAAAACTGACATAAATGATAGAACTGTATGGCTTGATATACTTATACAGTGAAGGAAAAAAGTATTTGATCCCCTGCTGATTTTGTACATTTGCCCACTGACAAAGAAATTATCAGTCTATAATTTTAATGGTAGGTTTCTTTGAACAGTGAGAGACAGAATAACAACATAAAAATCCAGAAAAACGCATGTCAAAAATGTTATAAATTGATTTGCATTTTAAGATAGATCTTAACAGACAGAAGGCTTTCCACTAGACTTAGCACTCACATCTTTAGCCATGAAGTGCTTTGAAATGCTTGTCATGGCTCACATCAACACCTTCATCCCAGAAACCCTAGACCCACTCCAATCAGCATACCGCCCCAACAGATCCACAGATGAAGCCAACTCTATTGCACTCTACCCTGTCCTTTCACACCTCGATGAAATGAACATCTATGTGAGAATGCTGTTCATTGACTACAGCTCAGTGTTCAACACCATAATGCCCTCAAAGTTCATCACTAAGCTAAGGACCCTGGGACTAAACACCTCCCTTTGCAACTGGATCCTGGACTTCCTGACGGGTCGCCCTCCGAATGGTAAGGAGAGGCAACAACACATCTGCCACGCTGAACCTCAACACGGGTGCCCCTCAGGGGTGTGTGCTTAATCCCCTCTTGTGCTCCCTGTTCACCCATGACTGCGCGGTCAAGCATGACTCCAACACCATCATTAAGTTTGCCGATGACACAACGGTGGTGGGCCTGATCAACAACAACGATGAGACAGCCTATAGGGATGAGGTCAGAGACCTGGCAGTGTTGTGCCCGGACATCACTCTCCCTCAATGTGATCAAGACAAAGGAGATAATTGTGGACTACAGGAAAAGGAGGGCCAAGCATGCCCCATTCTCATCAACAGGGCTGTAGTGGAGCAGGTTGAAAGCTTCAAGTTCCTTGGTGTCCACATCACCAACAAACTTTCATGGTCCAAACACACCAAGACAGTTGTGAAGTTGGCATGACAATGCCTATTCCGCCTTGGCTTAGGTCCTCAGATCCTTAAAAAGTTATACAGCTGCACCATCGAGAGCATCCTGACTGGTTTAATCACCGCCTGGTATGTGAACTGCTCGGCCTCCAACCGCAAGGCGCTACAGAGGGTAGTGCGTTCGGCTGACCTTCCTGACATCCAGGACCTCTACACCAGGCAGTGTTAGAGGAAAGCCCTAAAAATTGCCAAAGACTCCAGCCACCCTAGCCGTGCTGCAAGCGGTACCAGAGCGCCAGGTCTAGATCCAAAAGGCTTCTTAACAGCTTCTAACCCCAAGCCATAAGACTCCTGAACATCTAATCAAATGGCCACCCGGAATTTTTGCATAGACCCACCCCCCTTTTTTTACTTTGCTGCTACTCACTATTTATTATCTATGCATAATCACTTTACCACTACCTACATGTACATATTACCTCAATTACCTCAACTAATCTGTACCCCCACACATTGACTCGATACCGGTAGCCCCTGTATATAGATAGATTCGTTACTGTTATTTTATTGTCACATTTAAAAAAAAAAAAATTTACTTTCCTTTATTTAGTAAATATTTTCTTAACTCTTATTTTTCTTAAAACTGCATTGTTGGTTAAGGGCTTGTAAATAAGCATTTCACGGAAAAGTCACATGTGACAAATAACTTTTGATTTGATTGCCTTTTCCAGAAGAGTGGAGGCTGTTATAGCAGCCAATGGGGCTCCATATTAATGCCCATGATTTTGGAATGAGATGATCGACAAGCACGTGTCCACATACTTTTGGTCATGTAGAGTATGTCTATGTCTAAAGTATATTATAGTGTAGATGTATTCTTGTCCATACTTCATCCCTTTTATCCTGACAGCTCTAGTCCCCTAGCAACAGAGAGCCTCCTTTCATCTTAGGTTTTTACATGGAGGGTCACGTACAGCTATATATCTGCATATGTTGGGTCCTGATTTTTACATGAAGGGTCACGTACAACTATATATCTGCATATGTTCAGTAAGGTCCTGAATATGAAAAATGTAAAATCTAATACCCGTCTGTCACTAGGAGATGTATTGCTATTGTGACGGAAGACGATGACTTGATGACAGATGAGTGCTATTAAACTAGAATTAAATTCTGCACTTTCAGCAAATTTGTCTTCAAGGACCGTACGGTTAATAGGGAAATATATCAGGAAATATGAGCCGTTGCGTTAGTTGCTGCATGGGGGGGAAACGCATGGAACGCCCCATGTTGTTTGCTATAGGTTACATCTCAACTGGCATCCTATTCCCTACACAGTGCCCTACAATGGCTCATAGGGCTCTGGTCAAAAGTAGGAATAGGGTGCCATTTTGGATGCAGAAAAACAGTCTTCTCTTATGAGAGAATAACAAATAACTCAAATCGAAGACAAAAAAAAAAAAAAAACGATTAAACTTCCACACCTGTGGGGAATAATATTATTCTATTATTATGTAATACTACCAGGGTGCCATATGCAATATCATTGCATTCTGTTCTTTCTCCAAACCACTGTGTCATATTGTTTTTTTTGCTATGGAGCATATGGAGACTGGGTCTGGGGTTTTATCCATTCAGTGCAGATGCGTCCAAGGGGTTGTCTGTTTTTAATAACGCCCTGTCAATCTGAGAGAGGACAGCTGCTCTCACGTTGCAGAGTGTCTCCTAACTGGAGGAGCGCAGCGTAGGGGGAAATCAAGCCACTTCCCCTTAGACGACACATACATGGGTATGAAGGCACACGTGAGAGTACGTGCACACACCCTGAATGCACATACAGGTACACACGTGCACACACACACTTAATTTACTCACACACACACACACACACTTAATTTACTCACACACACACACACACACACACACACACACACACACACACACACACACACACACACACACGCACACACGTACACACGCACACATGCACACACATGCACACACACACACTCTTAATTTGCTCACACACACATAACACGCACACACATTTATACTGATCGTATCCCTCAGTGTTGGTCTGGCTAGAATACTTTATCCCTCGGCTGATTATAGCACCTTACTCATCAGTGTTGAGTTTGAGTTGAGTTGATTTTTATTTTTACAGGGACAGTGCACATTAATCAACGTTTCAGTAAAAGTGCCGGTTTTAGCACGCTGGCTAATTTTCAACCGCAGTCCCTGGGCAGGTAATTTTTTTACACTGAGGGATAAGGTTCTATAATCAGCCCTTATCCCTCAGCTATAATCAGTGTTGGGCTGATTATAGCACCTTATCCCTCAGTGTTGGGCTGATTATAGTACCTTATCCCTCAGTGTTGGGCTGATTATAGTACCTTATCCCTCAGTGTTGGGCTGATTATAGTACCTTATCCCTCAGTGTTGGGCTGATTATAGTACCTTATCCCACAGTGCTCGATATAACACCTTGTCCCTCAGTGTTGAGCTGATTATAGTACCTTACCCCTCAGTGCTCGATATAACACCTTACCCCTCAGTGTTGAGCTGATTATAGCACCTTATCCCTCAGTGTTGGGCCGATTATAGCACCTTATCCCTCAGTGTTGAGCTGATTATAGTACCTTATCCCACAGTGTTGAGCTGATTATAGTACCTTATCCCTCAGTGTTGAGCTGATTATAGTACCTTATCCCTCAGTGTTGGGCCGATTATAGCACCTTATCCCTCAGTGTTGAGCTGATTATAGCACCTTGTCCCTCAGTGTTGAGCTGATTATAGTACCTTATCCCTCAGTGTTGAGCTGATTATAGCACCTTATCCCTCAGTGTTGAGCTGATTATAGCACCTTATCCCTCAGTGCCTGGTATAACACCTTATCCCTCAGTGTTGGGCCGATTATAGCACCTTATCCCTCAGTGTTGAGCTGATTATAGTACCTTATCCCACAGTGTTGAGCTGATTATAGTACCTTATCCCTCAGTGTTGAGCTGATTATAGTACCTTATCCCTCAGTGTTGAGCTGATTATAGTACCTTATCCCTCAGTGTTGGGCCGATTATAGCACCTTATCCCTCAGTGTTGAGCTGATTATAGCACCTTGTCCCTCAGTGTTGAGCTGATTATAGTACCTTATCCCTCAGTGTTGAGCTGATTATAGCACCTTATCCCTCAGTGCCGGGTATAACACCTTATCCCTCAGTGTTGGGCCGATTATAGCACCTTATCCCTCAGTGTTGAGCTGATTATAGCACCTTGTCCCTCAGTGTTGAGCTGATTATAGTACCTTACCCCTCAGTGCTGGATATAACACCTTATCCCTCAGTGTTGGGCTGATTATAGCACCTTATCCCTCAGTGCCAGATATAACACATTATCCCTCAGTGTTGAGCTGATTATAACACCTTATCCCTCAGTGTTGAGCTGATTATAGCACCTTATCCCCCAGTGTTGGGCTGGCTATATCACCTTATCCCCCAGTGTTGGGCTGGCTATAGCACCTTATCCCTCAGTGTTGGGCTGGCTATAACTCAGTGTTGGGCTGGATATAGCACATTATCCCTCAGTGTTGGGATGATTATAGCACCTAATCCCTCTTCTATCTTCCCTAGAGTTAGCTTTCCTGGTGTTAGCCTGGGGTTAGCCTGCATTAGATATATTAAGGAAATGAGCCCCCTGGCCTAGACCTGGGAACTGACAGATCAGACAGAAATCTCCTCCAAGATTGACGAAAAGCCCACATGCCTCATATATCATTATTTTATTCTCGATTAGATTCTGTTGAACAAGTGAAACTTTTTTCCACAATTGGTTTTAGATATATAGAGACGTAGTCTACTCACAGATGTTAGCAGTTCCTCTGGGGATGGGCAGGTAGGACCCGACGCTCCAGGGTCGTCCGTGGTAGTGTCTCTTACATCGGCCGCAGTCTGGTCCTGTTGTGTTGTGTTCACACTCACACCCCAGCTTCCCCTTGTCTTTGTCAAACACACAGCTGTTGGAGTGTAGGTTACACTTACATCTGAGGAGGGAAAACACACAATCATATTTATTTCACCTTTATTCAAAGCCAGATAAGTCATTGAACACAAATTATCTTCTATAAGAGTGGCGTTCAGGTTGCACTTCGATCTGAGAAGGAAAACACCATGCAACAGACAGAATGGAAATATATGATATTATTTGTACCAAAGGCTGTGGGTTGGTTCTTCAAGCCGGATTGCAGTGCTTACTCCTGGATAACATTAATATGAACTATTTTACTGACTTGAATCAAATGTGACTGACTGGGAAGCTAACGCAAGTCTTCAAGTCTAAGACTATGTTTAATCATCATGCACTGACGTGTTTCACCAAATCACCTCCTCCATACAAGGATATTTCACTGTGCCCTTGCTGTGGAGTGTTTTGCCTCTTCTATAATTTAATAGTGGGTATACTAGGCCTACATGGAATTCCCACTCCGGTACTTGACTTAGATCAGACTAAGAGGGAAGAGAGAGCGGAAAACGTATCGTTATTCTTAAAACAAGAGCTAATTTGGCTAACCCTCTGTGGAGGGAACAGCATTTAAAAACAAGAGCTAATTTGGCTAACCCTCTGTGGAGGGAACAGCATTTAAAACAACACCAAATTTGGCTAACCCTTCGTTGAGGGAACAGCATTTAAAACAATACCTAATTTGGCTAACCCTTCGTTGAGGGAACACCACCTTAAATAAAGTCAGGATTCAAAAGCATCCCAAATGGCACCCTAATCCCTACATAGTGCCCTATAGGGAATAGGGTGCCATTTGGGATACAAACAATCACGTTCTCTTTGTTGAGGACTAAACAGAGAGCTATTTGAGAGTTAACAAGAAGATGAACAAATGAACCAAGGCTTTCTTCAAAGTTACTCAAACCTTTTTGGTTCCATGTTGAACTATTTTTGGTTCCAGGTAGAAATATTTCTGGTTTCATGTAGAACTCTTTTTGGTTCCAGGTAGAACTCCTCTGTGTTCCATGTAGAACCAAAAGTGTTCTACCTGAAACCAAACAGGGTTCTTCAAAGGTTTTCCTATGGGGACAGCCGAATAAAACTTTTGGTTAACACTCTGTCTCTCTCTCTCTCTCTCTGTGTCTCTCTGTGTCTCTCTGTGTCTCTCTCCTCTCCTCTCCTCTCCTCTCCTCTCCTCTCCTCTCCTCTCTACATACACCTCAATTGAGCTCCCCATGGTAACCTTCCCCTTAATTAAAAAGCAGCCAAAACAGGATCTCTCACACACACACACACACACACACACACACACACACACACACACACACACACACACACACACACACACACACACACACACACACACACACACACACACACACACACACACACACACACACACACACACACACACCTGTGTGTGTGTGTGTGTGTGTGTGTCCTTGTCACAAGAGGTATGTCCCTCTGCTCTATTGAGTAGGGCAGACCTTGAACTGGCATCGTTAATAATGCTTTCCATTAAGTTTTAATGATCGGTTATATTCCTCCTAGACTAGTTAGTCTCTTTATAGTGGAAGTATTATCTATTATCTTATCTAAAACACTGTCTGAAACCGCTGTGTACCCTCATCTCTCTCACCGTTTATCCTTGTGTTTAAATGTGTACTGTGTCTCTTATGTATAAATGTCTACTGTGTCTCTTGTGTTTAAATGTGTACTGTGTCTCTTGTGTATACATGTGTATTGTGTCTCCTTTGTGTCCCAAATGGCAATTCATAAAGACCAATCTATCTCATGTGAAGGCTTCTGCACAGTAACAGAAGTCCTGTTGTGGACTCTAATGTAGGAGAATATAACACAATAGATATAGTAGGAGAAAATCCAAAGAAAAACCAACCAGAATTTGTTGAGAGACCATCCTCTTAGAAATGCAACAGAAAGGTCATATTGAAAATTAGCTCCCTGGATGAAATTCCTATGGCTTCCACAGGGTGTCAGCAGTCAATCTTCAAGGTTTCAGGCTTATAACTTTAAAAACGAATAAGAAATAACAGTATAGTAGAAGGACACAGTCTTGGAAATTCATGTTTGCGCGTGCCATGAAGACATTACCCACCTGCTAAAATCGGGTTTCCTATTGAACATACTTCTTTCCGAAATAAATATTATAGTTTGATTACATTTTAGGGTATCTGAGGAGAAAATAGAAACGTATTTTGACTTATTGAAACAAGGTTTAGGGGTAGATTTTTTGTATTCCTTTCTCAGCAAGTTGAACAGTGGATTACTCAAATCGATGGCGTCAACTAAACTGACTTTTTGGGATATAAAGAAGGATTTTATCTAACGAAACGACACTACATGTTACAACTGAAAATATTCAGAGGAATATTTTCAAAAGTAAGTGAATATTTAATCGTTATATGTGAATGTATGAAACCTGTGCCGGTGGAAAAATATTTTGATGTGGGGCGCCATCCTCAAACAATCGCATTGTATGTTTTCGCTGTACTAGCTACTGTAAATTGGACAGAGCAGTTAGATTAACAAGAATTGAAGCTTTCAGTCAACATAAGACACTTATATGTACCTAAATGTAAAAAAATCCATAATATTTCTGATTATTTATTTGAATTGCGGGCCCTCCAGTTTCACTGGAAGTTGTCCCGCTCCTTAAGAAGTTGGGGGTGGAGTTTAATCGACAGAATCAATTCAAATCAAATCACATTTTATTTGTCACATGCCCCGAATACAACAGGTGTAGACCTTACAGTGAAATGCTTACTTACAAACCCTTAACCAACAATGCAGTTTTAACAAAATACCTAAAAAAGTAACAAATAAAAATTCTAAATAATTAAAGAGCAGCAGTAAAATAACAATTGCGAGGCTATATACATGGGGTACCGGTACAGAGTCAATGTGGGAGGGCACCAGTTAGTCGAGATAATTGAGATAATATGTACATGTAGGTATAGTTATTAAAGTAGCTATGCATAGATAATAACAGACAGTAGCAGCAGTGTAAAAGGGGGGGGGGGGGGCAAATAGTCTGGGGTAGCCATTTGATTAGATGTTCAGGAGTCTTATGGCTTGGGGGTAGAAGCTATTTAGAAGCCTCCTGGACCTAGACTTGGGCGCTCCAGTACCGCTTGCCGTGCTGTAGCAAAGAGAACAGTCTATGACTAGGGCGGCTGGAGTCCTTGACATTTTTTAGGGCCTTCCTCTGACACCACCTGGTATATAGGTCCTGGATAGCAGGAAGCTTGGTCCCAATGATGTACTGGGCCGTACGTATTGCCCTCTAGAGCCTTACGGTTGGATGCCGAGCAATTGCCATACCAGGGAGTGATGACACCTGGTCAGGATGCTTTCAATGGTGCAGCTATATTACTTTTTGAGGATCTGGGGACCCATGCCAAAACTTTTCAGTCTCCTGAAAAGGTGTTGTCGTGCCCTCTTCACAACTGTTTTGGTATGTTTGGACCATGATAGTTCGTTGGTAATGTGCACACCAAAGGAACTTGAAACTCTCAACCCACACCCCTATAGCCCCGTCGATGTTAATGTTCGTACCGCCTTTTCATGTTGTCCATGATCAGCTCCTTTGTCTTGCTCACATTGAGGGAGAGGTTGTTGTCCTGGCATCACACTGCCAGGTCTCTGATCTACTCCCTATAGGCTGTCTCATCGTTGTTGTATCGTTGTTGTATCATCAGCAAACTTAATGATGGTGTTGGAGTCGTGCTTGACCACGCAGTAATGGGTGAACAGGGAGTACAGGAGGGGACTAAGTACACACCTCTGAGGGGCCTCAGTGTTGAGGATCACCGTGGCAGATGTGTTGTTGCCTACCCTTACCACCTGGGGATGGTCCATAGGGAAGTCCAGGATCCAGAGCAGAGGGAGGTGTTTAGTCCCAGGGTCCTTAGCTTAGTGATGAGCTTTGAGGGTACTATGGTGTTGAACACTGAGCTGTAGTCAATGAACAGCATTCTCACATAGGTGTTCCTTTTGTCCTGGTGGAAAAGGGCAGTGATTGAGATGGCATCATCTGTGGATCTGTTGGGGCGGTATGTGAATTGGACAGGATCTAGGGTTTCTGGGATGATGGTGTTGATGTGAGCCATGACAAGCCTTTTAAAGCACTTCATTGCTACAGACGTGAGTGCAATGGGGCAGTAATCATTTAGGCAGTTTACCTTCACTTTCTTGGGCACAGGATCTATGGTGGTCTGCTTGAAACATGTAGGTGTTACAGACTCGGTCAGGGAGAATTTCTTTCCCCATACATGGTGCATTCTTGCTGTTGAAGTACAAACAAATCATCCTTGGTTCAGTTGGAACACTTTGAAGGGACATTACTGATCTACACCATTTCCAAGGTGTGGTGCCATATGTAGTCAGATCCGCAAAGAAAGTTTGGTGTTTATTTTTGTTCTTTCTCCTCGATCTCAAGTGCAGCCGTGTGAGTCTGTCGTCGTGGTGATCGTGGCTGTCTCTCCCCTGATCATTGTTGCGGTTTCTTTTTTTTTCTTCTTTTTTTCTCTTTTCTGGACGTTTTTAATTAATATGCTTCAGAGCAACTTTCACCCCACAGTGACCATGGCTTACCTTTTTGAATATATTTATAATCCAACTATTGTTTTATTATTTATAAGTGCCATTATATATGTATATATATGTGTATGTATGTATGTATGTATGTATGTATGTATGTATGTATGTAGCAGGAAGCTTGGTCCCAATACATATATGTATTGGGACCCAATATGTATGTGTGTGTGTGTGTATGTATATATATATATATATCTACTAAATAACTTTTGCTGCATTTATACAGGCAGCCTTATTCTGATTGGTCAAAATACCAATTAGTGAAAAACAATCAGATCTAAAAAAGATCTGATGTGATTGGTCAAAAGAACAATTCTATGTATCTATGATCAATAGCTGATACAGATAACTCACTTCAACAGAAACATAACAATGAGGCTGATTATTATTTACGTTCAAAACTAGATTCAACTAGTGTAAGAGACACTGTGTAATAGTAATGCTTTAAGTACATGTCCATGTCCTTATAATCCGTCTGGCCCCACGGCCTTGTGAATGTCGACCTGTTTAAAGGTCTTGCTCACATCGGAGAGCATGATCACACAGTTGTCCGAAATAGCTGGTGCTCTCATGAATGCTTCAGTGTTTCTTTCCTCGAAGCGAGCATAAAAGGCATTTAGCTTGTTTGCTGGCTCACGTCACTGGGCAGCTTTTGTAGTCCGAAATAGTTTGCAAGTCTGCCACATCAAACCAGCATTAGAGCAAGTGTGGTAGGATTCAATCTGAGTCCTGTATTGACGCATTGCCTGTTTGATAGTTCATCTGAGGGCATTGCGGGATTTCTTATAAGCGTCCAGATTAGTGTCCCGCTCCTTGAAAGTGGCAGCTTCAGCCTTTAGTTCGGTGCAGATGTTGCCTGTAACCCATGGCTTTTGGTTGTTATATCTATGTATGGTCACTGTGGGGACGACATCGTCAATGCACTTATTGATGAAGCTGGTGACTGAGGTGGAACATATTCCATTCTGTGCTAGTAAAACCATCAGTGTCATCTGACCACTTTTTTTCCCTCTGTTTGCACATGTGACATGCTGATAGAAATTAGGTAAAACGGATTTAAGTTTGCCTGCATTAAAGTCCCCGGCCACTAGGAGCGCCGCTTCTGGATGAGCATTTTCTTGTTTGCTTATGCCCTTATACAGCTCGTTGAGTGCGGCCTTTTTGTGGCAGCATCGTTTTGGGGTGGTAAATAGATGGCTACGAATAAAATCGATGAAAACTCTCTAGGTAGATAGTGTGGTCTACAGCTTATCATGAGGTACTCTATACCACAAAACTTTAATATTAAACATTGCGCACCAGCTGTTATTGACAAACAGACACACACCCCAATCCCTTGTCTTACCAGACGTAGCTGCTCTGTCCTCGCAATGCACGGAAAACCTATATTATCCTTGTCATCGTTCAGTCACGACTCGGTGCAGTAAAATTAGATTTAAAAAATAGATTAAAAAATATCTTATGGAACAGCGGGGACTGTGAAGCAACACAAATATTGGCGCATACACACACACACACACACACACACACACACACACATGGATTTAGTACTGTAGATATGTGGTAGTGGTGGATTAGGTGCCTGAGGACACACAGTGTGTTGTGAATGTATTGTAATGTCTTAAAAATTATATAAAATTGCCTTAACTTTGCTGGACCCCCCCCCCCCTCCACACACACACACACACACACACACACACACACACACACACACACACACACACACACACACACACACACACACACACACACGGGGATCCATAATAAATACAAATACAATTGTCTTCTATTTTTCAGCATGCAAGCAAATAGTCATATTATTACGGTTAGTTTACTTTCTTATGTAATTGCTTCTGTTGTGGTCTATCTAAATGGTTCTCTGTGTGTTTTAAGTTGAAAGTGTTCTGGTAAGGACCTCTCTCCCTCACTCAGTACAATCATCTCAGTCTCTGTAGTTAAACTATCAGAATTTACATACACTTATATGCCGAGTTGTGGACACGAGTCACATGACTTTGACTCGAGTCGGAGTCAAGTCACAAATTTGATGACCTGAGACTTGACTTGAGAGAAAATAAAATAACTTTAGACTTGGAGCCTCAAGACTCGGTAATTGACTTTGACTTGAGACTGATAACTTAAAATTATCAGGTTTTACAACGTTTTGTCACTTATTTTGTGGCACAGAGTCTCCGTGGATTACTCTCCACGCAGCCAGAGAACGTGCAACAGATTGTCTAGTGAAACGAACACTAAGCCCTCTGATTGGACCAGCAAACTGCCAATCAACACAGGTCGTGGGTGAGCTAGTGATTCTCAAAGTGGGTGTTGGTTGCAAGAAGGTTTTGGTTGGTTGCCAGTGTGAAACTGAATGGGAAAAATACATATTTTCATACATATTTTAATAGGCTAGATATAACCTACCATTTGGATTTTATATTACTACCTTTGCTTATTAGATCTGGTCACTAACACAGGCTTACGTTATTGTACCAAAAGTTGCGCATTTTGACTATTGACCAATGAGTAGCCTCATCGCCAACCAGAATTCCCTAAAATGGAAGGCGTAACAAGTCAATTTCATAGAAATTCAGAGAAAATCTGACCTCCAAAACAAGACTTCTGTTACTGTGCAGAAGCCTTCATATGAGACTAACTTCAGGGTCTTCCAGGGTTCTGTGTTGGAAACCATCCTCACCACTGTATAAATACATGAGCTCCTTCAAGAAAACTCTGTCTGAGAACCCAAATGGCTCCCTAGTCTCTTTATATTTCACTACGTTTGATCAGGACTAGTGCACTATTAAGTAGTGCACTATATGCCCAATATAGGGAATGAGTTGCCATTTGGGACACGGTCCATTTGGGACACCCCTGAAGTCCTTACACTCCTACTGAGGGGTGGGGAGATGAAGGCTGTTACTACAGAGGAAACTTTGGCCCAGACTGCTAGGCAAAAGAGTTCAAGGTCTGCCGCTACTGGGTTGACCTAAGATGATCCTCATACACCTTCAGGGATCTCAGAGAAGGCTTTGATGTATTTTACATGAGAGAAAGAGGAAGAGAGAGATACTGTATGTGCTGCATGCAAACTGAAGGGAGAGGGAGAGAGACAGAGAGAGAGAGACAGAGGAGGTAGAGAGACAGAGAGAGAGGAGGTAGAGAGAGAGGTAGAGAGAGGAGGTAGAGAGAGAGACAGAGAGAGAGAGGTGGTAGAGAGAGAGAGAGAGAGACAGAGAGAGACAGAGAGAAAGGAAGTAGAGAGAGAGGAGAAAGAGGGGTAGAGAGAGAGAGGAGAGAGAGGGGTAGAGAGAGAGAGGTAGAGAGAGAGGAGAGGGTTAGAGAGAGAAAGAGAGAGGTAGAGAGAGAGGAGAGAGAGGGGTAGAGCGAGAGAAGAGAAAGGGAGGAAGTAGAGAGAGAGGGAGAGAGAAAGGAGGTAGAGAGAGAGACAGAGAGAGGAGGTAGAGAGAGAGGAGAGAGAGGCGGTAGAGAGAGAGAGAGAGAGAGGGTAGAGAGAGAGGAGAGAGAGGGGTAGGGAGAGAGAGAGAGAGAGAGAGAGAGAGATGAGAGAGACAGAGAGATAGAGAGAGAGAGAGAAAGTAGAGAGAGAGAGGAGAGAGAGAGGTAGAGAGAGAGGAAGTAGAGAGAGGGAGAGAAAGAGGAGGTAGAGAGAGGAGAGAGGAAGTAAAGATAGAGAGGAGAGAGAGGGGTAGAGAGAGGAGAGAGAGGATAGAGAGAGAGAGAGAGAGAGAGAGAGAGAGAGAGAGAGAGAGAGGGGGGTAGAGAGAAAGAGAGAGAAAGGAAGTAGAGAGAGAGAGAGGGAGAGAGAGGTAGAGAGATAGAGAGGGGTAGAGAGAGAGGAGAGAGAGGGGTAGAGAGAGAGAGAGAGAGAGAGGAGAGAGAGACAGAAAGGAGAGAAAGAGACGAGGTAGAGAGAGAAGAGAGAGAGAGAGGTAGAGGAGAGAGAGAGGATAGAGAGAGAGAGAGAGAGGGGGAGGAGAAAATAATTGTTTCTAAAGCAGCTAGAGGCAGGAAATGTGTCCTCCTGTCTTGCTATCATGATGTTTGTTTACTACAGCAGTATGATCGATGGGGAGATACGGTTCTGTACCTGGTTTATTCTCTGTTTACTACAGCAGTATGATCCATGGGGAGATATGGTTCTGTACCTGGTTTATTCTCTGTTTACTACAGCAGTATGATCCATGGGGAGATACGGTTCTGTACCTGGTTTATTCTCTGTTTACTACAGCAGTATGATCCATAGGGAGATACGGTTCTGTACCTGGTTTATTCTCTGTTTACTACAGCAGTATGATCCATAGGGAGATATGGTTCTGTACCTGGTTTATTCTCTGTTTACTACAGCAGTATGATCCATAGGGAGATATGGTTCTGTACCTGGTTTATTCTCTGTTTACTACAGCAGTATGATCCATGGGGAGATATGGTTCTGTACCTGGTTTATTCTCTGTTTACTACAGCAGTATGATCCATGGGGAGATATGGTTCTGTACCTGGTTTATTCTCTGTTTACTACAGCAGTATGATCAATAGGGAGATACGGTTCTGTACATGGTTTATTCTCTGTTTACTACAGCAGTATGATCCATGAGGAGATAAGGTTCTGTACCTGGTTTATTCTCTGTTTACTACAGCAGTAGCAATGATCTATTTGCAATGATCCATTTGGGGTGGCAGGTAGCCTAGTGGTTAGAGTGTAGGGGCAGCAGGTAGCCTAGTGGTTAGAGTGTAGGGGCGGCAGGTAGCCTAGTGGTTAGAGTGTAGGGGCGGCAGGTAGCCTAGTGGTTAGAGTGTAGGGGCGGCAGGTAGCCTAGTGGTTAGAGTGTAGGGGCGGCAGGTAGCCTAGTGGTTAGAGTGTAGGGGCGGCAGGTAACCTAGTGGTTAGAGTGGAGGGGGATGGCAGGTAGCCTAGTGGTTAGAGTGGAGGGGGATGGCAGGTAGCCTAGTGGTTAGAGTGGAGGGGCGGCAGGTAGCCTAGTGGTTAGAGTGTAGGGTCGGCAGATAGCCTAGTGGTTAGAGTGTAGGGGCGGCAGATAGCCTAGTGGTTAGAGTGTAGGGTCGGCAGATAGCCTAGTGGTTAGAGTGTAGGGGCGGCAGGTAGCCTAATGGTTAGAGTGTAGGGGCGGCAGGTAACCTAGTGGTTAGAGTGTAGGGGCGGCAAGTAGCCTAGTGGTTAGAGTGTAGGGTCAGTAACCAAAAGGATGCTAGACCGAATCCCCGAGCTGACAAGGTAAAATATCTGTCGTTCTGCCCCTGAACAAGGACGTTAACCCACTGGTCCTACGCCATCATTCTAAATATGAATTTGTTCTTAACTGACTTGCCTAGTTAGATAAAAAAAGGAGATCATCTTGGAAGATTAGTGTACATATTATTATAATTGGGAGAATAGTGTAGGATATACCCTCGTCTGGACCATGGAACTATGTGATGTCACTGCCAAGTATTGCGCCATGCGTCAGGTTCAAACTGTTACGGCTTGGTCTGTGCTCTGCTCCATAATGATTTATTTAGCCTACATGTCTTTTTATATGATCAACAGTTAGTAATGATCCTCAGCAACAACCACATAGCCGTGATGGCGTTTACATCGGAAGCAAATGAATGTAAACAAAACAATGTAATCACAAGGAATGATAATGTAGACTATACCAACTGAAGGGAACTAACAGTAAATTATCAGTTTAATTAACATGTGTGGTTATTAGGCCTACTGACGGTCGATACTGATAGTGGCTAAAATTGAACTTGATAGAAAGTCAGGGTAGCCTACTGTCAATATCGGGTGTATGAGAGGCGAAGTCAGGTGCAGGAGAGAAGCGAAATGTAACCAAGCGCACTTTATTAAAGTTCCAAAATACGAGAGCACTACAGCTGTACATTTCAATGAAACATGGTGAAGCCCCAAAATTGCCCTCGCTAGAAGCCTGTGTTTCAGACATAAGGAAGTGGATGGCTGCAAATTTTCTACTTTTAAACTCGGACAAAACAGAGATGCTTGTCCTAGGTCCCAAGAAACAAAGAGATCTTCTGTTGAATCTGACAATTAATCTGGATGGTTGTACAGTCGTCTCAAATAAAAAACTGTGAAGGACCTCGGCGTTACTCTGGACCCTGATCTCTCTTTTGAAGAACATATCAAGACTGCTTCAAGGACAGCTTTTTTCCATCTACGTAACATTGCAAAAATCAGAAACTTTCTGTCCAAAAATGACGCAGAAAAATTAATCCATGCTTTTGTTACTTCTAGGCTCGACTACTGCAATGCTCTACTTTCCGGCTACCCGGATAAAGCACTAAACAAACTTCAGTTAGTGCTAAATACGGCTGCTAGAATCCTGACTAGAACCAAAAAATTTGATCATATTACTCCAGTGCTAGCCTCCCTACACTGGCTTCCTGTTAAGGCAAGGGCTGATTTCAAGGTTTTACTGCTAACCTACAAAGCATTACATGGGCTTGCTCCTACCTATCTTTCCGATTTGGTCCTGCCGTACATACCTACACGTACGCTACGGTCACAAGACGCAGGCCTCCTAATTGTCCCTAGAATTTCTAAGCAAACGGCTGGAGGTAGGGCTTTCTCCTATAGAGCTCCATTTTTATGGAATGGTCTGCCTACCCATGTGAGAGACGCAGACTCAGTCTCAACCTTTAAGTCTTTACTGAAGACTTATCTCTTCAGTAGGTCCTATGATTAAGTATAGTCTGGCCCAGGAGTGTGAAGGTGAACGGAAAGGCTGGAGCAACGAACCGCCCTTGCTGTCTCTGCCTTGTCGGTTCCCCTCTTCCCACTGGGATTCTCTGCCTCTAACCCTTTTACAGGGGCTGAGTCACTGACTTACTGGTGTTCTTCCATGCCGTCCATGGGAGGGGTGCGTCACTTGAGTAGGTTGAGCCACTGACGTGGTCTTCCTGTCTGGGTTGGCGCCCCCCCCTTGGGTTGTGCCGTGGCGGAGATCTTTGTGGGCTATACTCGGCCTTGTCTTCGGACGGTAAGTTGGTGGTTGTAGATATCCCTCTAGTGGTGTGGGGGCTGTGCTTTGGCAAAGTGGGTGGGGTTATATCCTGCCTGTTTGGCCCTGTCCGGGGGTATCATCGGATGGGGCCACAGTGTCTTCTGATCCCTCCTGTCTCAGCCTCCAGTATTTATGCTGCAGTAGTTTATGTGTCGGGGGGCTAGGGTCAGTCTGTTACATCTGGAGTATTCTCTTGTCTTATCCGGTGTCCTGTGTGAATGTAAATATGCTCTCTCTAATTCTCTCTTTCTCTCCTTCTTTCTTTCTCTCGGAGGACCTGAGCCCTAGGACCATGCCTCAGGACTACCTGGCATGATGACTCCTTGCTGTCCCCAGTCCACCTGGCCATGCTGCTGCTCCAGTTTCAACTGTTCTGCCTGCGGCTACGGAACCCTGACCTGTTCACCGGACGTGCTTGTTGCACCCTCGACAATTACTATGCTTATTATTATTTGACCATGCTGGTCATTTACGAACATTTTAACATCTTGACCATGTTCTGTTATAATATCCACCCGGCACAGCCAGAAGAGGACTGGCCACCCCTCATAGCCTGGTTCCTCTCTAGGTTTCTTCCTAGGTTTTTGGCCTTTCTCAGGAGTTTGTCCTAGGGAGTTTTTCCCAGCCACCGTGCTTCTTTCACATGCATTGCTTGCTGTTTGGGGTTTTAGGCTGGGTTTCTGTACAGCACTTTGAGATTTCAGCTGATGTACGAAGGGCTATATAAATAAATTTGATTTGATTTGATTTGATAAATAAAAATGCGCTCCAAACCACGGAACATAATCCAAAGTAAAACACGTAAATCAAACACCACGAAAACATGAAACAATTACACACAAAACATAATGGGAAACAGAGGGTTAAATACAAGTAGATTGATTGGGGAAATGATAACCAGGTGTGTATGGAAACAAGACAAGACAAATGGATAATAGAAAAATGGAGCGGCGATGGCTAGAAAGCCGGTGACGTCGATCGCCGAACGCCGCCCGCACAAGGAGAGAGACCGACTTCGGCGGAAGTCGTGACACCTACAATCAAGACATTCGAGAGAGTCCATCCCTGCAAGGTAAAAAGCCTGTACAATTTAAAATCTGTGTAATGGCAGAGAATTCCATAAACTTTACTGTGGGAAAGTTGACATGTTGATATGATTCAGTTTGCTGCCATATGACTGGTTTCACATTTGTCTCCAGCGATTATAAGGTAAAATAGATAGTCATTTATATTTACAATTCCCTTATCCAAACTGATTACTCATTTACCTAGCTCTTAACAATAGCTCTTATCAAGTTATAAATTACAGTGCATGGAGAATGCTGTTATTTCTAGCGGAAAAAATTAAGTCGATGTTTTTTCCACTTGGAACCGGTAGGTTCACTCGACCTTATTCATGGGTTCCTCGCGCGTAAAGGTGGTGGAATTACGAGAGAATTAAATCAAGGTCAGAATACGTCATATTTTGTGGACAGACCTCCGCCGCAGCTTCATTTCTTTGATCTCCACCCGAACGAATAGCGGGTAAATTGCATGCTGTTCTCATGTTTAAATTCAAGGTCAGAGAAACGTGCATTAAAAAAAAAAGGGAATAACGTTCCATTTACGCGCGGGACTCATTGAAGTGGCTGTAGAGTCTAAGATTACGTCCCAAATGGCACCCTATTCAATACAGGCCCTGGTTAAAAGTAGTGCACTAAAATAGGGAATAGGTGCCATTTGGGACGCAAACCTTTTTAATGTGGGACGTATTACTGCTTTCATGGTTGTGACTCATGATGCGTTCGTTATATACTATTAACTAAACACAAATGCGTCTTTTGTAAACGATGTTGGATTGTGCCTCTGACTATTCATACATTTTAAAAACAAGAAAATGGTGGCATCTGGTTTGTTTAACATAAGGAATTTTAAATGATTTATACTTGTACATTTACTTTTGATACAGGTTAAGTATATGTGAAACCAAAAAACTTTTAGACTTTTACTCAAGTAGTATTTTTTCTTGCTGACTTTCACTTTTACTTGAGTAACTTTCTATTAAGGTATCTATACTTTTACTCAAGTATGACAGTTGGGTACTTTTTTCCACCAGTGGTTATCAGGAACACAATGCCTTTTGTAGCTGTAAAACAAAGAAAAGGTTTAGTCATTGTGTGATCAATTTCACTATTTCTGTTAAAGTCGTTCAAAACACACAACACTGTTGCTAACCCTCTGCTCCAAAATCTAAATCCGTTCTGAGTGCTACATGCCAACATGATGAAAATCAACAAAAAAATCAATGTGTAACTCGAGTGGCCATGAAACAGCACCAATCCCTTGCCATCTTTTCAGAATGAGAAGATTAGGGCATAGCCAATATGTAATATTACCATTTCAGTCGAGGCCTAAAACTTAAAATCAGTAAAAAAGGTTTTCTCTGGGGTGTTTTTTCTAGAGGGTTTCTCTAATATGTTGAAGTACATTTAAGTCAAACAATGACCTCCAGTGAATGAATAACACACTCAACATGGTAATGTAACATAAGAAAATCGAATTGCATTAGATATTGACTCTTTTCCTATTTCAGTGTTAGCAGTGAGAATGTGGGGAGAGACTTGTTGAGTGCCATGTTGTGTCACCGTGAAATTCAAGAGTCCGATTAGACCTCGTTTCTCATTCTCTAAATGGTGGAACGTTTTTTTTTCATTCATTCATCTGGGTATTACTAATCCAATACATCTGACATACACACACTACACACTACACACTACACACACTACACACACACACTACACACTACACACAAATGTAATACATATCTGGGCAAATTGTTTGTGTCTTACATCCTCGCAAATATAACGTCAACCCCTCCATAACGTTTCCATTCCCCAAATTGCCTGATAAATATTAGTGTGTGTCTGTCTGTGTGTGTCTGTGTATGTCTGTGTGTGTCTGTGTGTCTGTGTGTGTCTGTGTGTGTCTGTCTGTCTGTGTGTGTCTGTGTGTGCCTGTGTGTGCCTGTGTGTGTCTGTGTGTCTGTGTGTCTGTGTGTGCCTGTGTGTGCCTGTCTGTCTGTGTGTGTCTGTGTGTCTATGTGTGTCTGTGTGTCTGTGTGTGTCTGTGTGTCTGTGTCTCTATGTGTGTCTGTGTGTGCCTGTGTCTGTCTGTGTGTGCCTGTGTGTCTGTGTCTGAGTGTGTGTTTGTCTGTGTGTTCCCCTGCTCTTAATTTTCCAGGTGAAGTGAAATTAAAATGTTATTTGCATGGTGGGCGGACTGCTCCGGCATCCCAGCTGTGATTTGTATCAATGACAGGAGGTATTATGGAGGGGTGTGTATTGATGTAAGCATTATGGTATTATAATGTGTCCCACTTGCCTCTTTACGTGTGATTATTTTTTTGATTTACATTTGAGTCATTTAGCAGACACTCTCATCCAGAGCGACTTAGAAGAGCAATTAGGGTTAAGTGCCTTGCTCATGGGCAAATTGACAGATTTCACCTAGTCAGCTCAGGGATTCAAACCAACAACCTTTTGGTTACTGGCCCAACCTCTTAACGGCTAGACTACCACCCAGCCCTGCAATCAAGCCAGAGTTACAGAGGAGTAGGGAGCAGACTGGGGGGAGATGTACAGTGCCTTGCAAAAGTATTCATCCCCCTTGGCGTTTTTCCTATTTTGTTGCATTACAACCTGTAATTTAAATTGATTTTTATTTGGATTTCATGTAATGGACATACACAAAATAGTCCAAATTGGTGAAGTCAAATTAAAAAAAATAACTTGATTCTAAAATTGTAAAACATAAAAAAACAGAAAAGTGGTGTGTGCATATGTATTCACCCACTTTACTATGAAGCCCCTAAATAAGATCTGGTGCAATAAAGTCCACCTGTGTGCAATCTAAGTGCCACATGATCTCAGTATATATACACCTGTTCTGAAAGGCCCCAGAGTCTGCAACTAAGCAAGGGGCACCACCAAGCAAGCGGCACCATGAAGACCAAGGAGCTGTCCAAACAGGTCAGGGACAAAGTTGTGGAGAAGTACAGCTCAGGGTTAGGTTATAAAAAAATATCTGAAACTTTGAACATCCCACGGAGCACCAGTAAATCCATTATTAAAAAATTTAAAGATTATGGCACCACAACAAACCTACCAAGAGAGGGCCGCCCACCAAAACTCAATGACCAGGCAAGGAGGGCATAAATCAGAGAGGCAACAAAGAGACCAAAGATAACCCTGAAGGACCTGCAAAGCTCCACACAAAGAATGGAGCATCTGTCCATAGGAACACTTTAAGCCATACACTCCACAGAGCTGGGCTTTACGGAAGAGTGTCCAGAAAAAAGCCATTGCTTAAAAAAAAAAAATAAGCAAACACGTTTGGTGTTCGCCAAAATGCATGTGGGAGACTCCCCAGAAATTTGGAAGAAGTTACTCTGGTCAGATGAGACTAAAATTGAGCTTTTTGGCCATCAAGGAAAATGCTATTACTGGCGCAAACCTAACACCTAAATTCACCCTGAGAACTCCATCCCCACAGTGAAGCGTGGTGGTGGCAGCATCATGCCGTGGGGATGTTTTTCATCGGCAGGGACTGGGAAACTGGTCAGAATTGAAGGAATGATGGATGGCGCTAATACAGGGAAATTCTTGAGGGAAACCTGTTTCAGTCTTCCAGAGATTTGAGACTGGGACGGAGGTTCACCTTCCAGCAGGACAATGACCCTAAGCATACTGCTAAAGCAACACTCGAGTGGCTTGAGGGGAAACATTTAAATGTCTTGGAATGGCCTAGTCAAAGCCCAGACCTCAATCCAATCGAGAATCTGTAGTATGACTTATTAAAGATTGCTGTACACCAGTGGAACCCATCTAACTTGAAGAAGCTGGAGCAATTTTCCTTGAAGCATGGGCAAAAATCCCATTGGCTAAATGTGCCAAGCTTATAGAGATATACCCCAAGAGACTTTCAGCTGTAATTGCTGCAAAAGGTGGCTCTACAAAGTATTTATTTTGGGGGGGTGAATAGTTATGCACGCTCAAGTTTTGAGTTTTTTTTGTTTGTTTCTATGGCTTGCCATGCTTTCCACTTGGCTACCTCTACCCTGGCCGAGAGCTCTGCACCCCCTGCATCAACTTGCCAAAGCCCCTGCCCCTCCCGCCTCTTCTTCACCCAAATCCAGACAGCTGATGTTCTCAAAGAGATGCAAAATCTAGATCCCTACAAATCAGCTGGGCTAGACAATCTGGACCCTCTCTTTCTAAAATTATCCGCCAAAATTTTTGCAACCCCTATTACTAGCCTGTTCAACTTCTCTTTCGTATCGTCTGATATCCCCAAAGATTGGAAAGCTGCCACAGTCATCCCCCTCTTCAAAGGGGGAGAGACTCTAGACCCAAACTGTTATAGCCCTATGTCCATCCTGCCCTGCCTTTATAAAATCTTCGAAAGCCAAGTTAACAAACAGATCACCAACCATTTTGAATCCCACCGTACCTTCTCCACTAAGCAATCTGGTTTCCGCACTGGTCATGGGTGCACCTCAGCCACGCTCAAGGTCCTAAACGATATCATAACAGCCATCGATAAAAGACAGTACTGTGCAGCCGCCTTCATTGACTTGGCCAAGGCATTCAACTCTTTCAATCACTGCATTCTTATCGGCAGACTCTAAAGCCTTGGTTTCTCA
The DNA here is from genome assembly GCF_901001165.1 of Salmo trutta. Lineage (NCBI taxonomy): Eukaryota > Metazoa > Chordata > Actinopteri > Salmoniformes > Salmonidae > Salmo > Salmo trutta. Next base: position 47,163,447 of record NC_042977.1, read on the forward strand.
AATGACTGCCTCGCCTGGTTCACCAACTACTTCTCAGATAGAGTTCAGTGTGTCAAATCGGAGGGCCTGTTGTCCGGACCTCTGGCAGTCTCTATGGGGGTGCCACAGGGTTCAATTCTCAGGCCTACTCTTTTCTCTGTATATATCAACAATGCCACTCTTGCTGCTGGTGATTCTCTGATACACCTCTACGCAGACCACACCATTCTGTATTCATATGGCCCTTCTTTGGACACTGTGTAAACAAACCTCCAAACAAGCTTCAATGCCATACAACACTCCTCCTGTGGTCTCCAACTGTTTTTAAATGCTAGTAAAACCAAATGCATGCTCTTCAACCGATTGCTGCCCGCACCCGCCTGACTAGCATCACTACTCTGGACGGTTCGGACTTAGAACATGAGGACAACTACAAATACCTAGGTGTCTGATTAGACTGTAAACTCTCCTTCCAGACTCACATTAAGCATCTCCAATCCCAAAAATAAATCTAGAATCAGCTTCCTATTTCGCAACATAACCTCCTTCACTCATGCTGCCAAACATACCCTCCTAAAACGGACTATCCTACCAATCCTTGACTTCGGCGATTTCATTTACAAAATAGCCTCCAACACTTTACTCAGCAAACTGGATATAGTCTATCATAGTGCCATCCGTTTTGTCACCAAAGCCCCATATACTACCCCCCACTGCGACCTGTATGCTCCCGTTGGCTGGCCTTCGCTACATATTCGTCGCCAAACCCACTGGCTCCAGGTCATCTATAAGTCTTTGCTAGGTAAAGCCCCACCTTATCTAAGCTCACTGGTCACCATAGCATTACCCACCCGTAGCACGCGCTCCAGCAGGTATATTGCACTGGTCATCCCCAAAGCCAATACTTTCTTTGGCCGCCTTTCCTTCTAGTTCCCTGCTGCCAATGACTGGAACGAATTGCAAAAATCGCTGAATCTGGAGACTTATACCTCCCTCTCAAACTTTAAGCATCAGCTGTCAGAGCAGCTTATCGATCACTGTACCTGTACTCAGCCAATCTGTAAATAGCACACCCAACTACCTCATCCCCATATTGTTATTTATCCTCTTGCTCTTTTGCACCCCAGTATCTCTACTTGCACATCATCATCTGCACATCTATCACTCCAGTGTTAATGCTAAATTGTAATTATTTTGCCTCTATGAAATTAAGTTAGAATCAAGCAAAAAATATGTACACAGTCACATCTTTAAAAATAAACTTTATATGTACAATTTCAACATGAATAAAATCTTTACTCTGCATAACATCTAATGAGGTGTTGCAGCAGGTCCTCTTGTTGAGGAACAAAATTAGGCAAAGAAACTGATTTCCTACCTCCCTACTCTTCTACATTTGCACACACTGTACATAGATTTTTTTCTATTGTGTTATTGACTGAACGTTTGTTTATGTGTAACTCTGTTGTTTTTGTTGCACTGCTTTGCTTTATCTTGGCCAGGTCGCAGTTGTAAATGAGATTAAATAAAGGTGAAATTAAAAAATTAAAAACAAGTAGGTAGGCATGTTGTGTAAATCAAATGATACAAATCCCCCAAAAATCATTTTTAATTCCAGGTTGTAAGGCAACAAAATCGGAAAAATGCCAAGGGGGTGAATACTTTCGCAAGCCACTGTAAATAGTGAAAACAGGAGCTTTTGGAAATGTCCAGAGGAATAGCAAATTTGAATAAAAAATTATATTTTGTTCCATGCAGATAAACTACCCCCATTTTAGTCACACTCCATTTTTACTCCAATGGGAAAAAACAAACAGATATTTGGTACAGTACAGCTGAGATCTTGGTCATAGCTTGAATTCCAACATACAGCTATCTACAGTAGCCTAGGTTTGATTTCAACCGCTTCTTATGACTGCCTGGCTGCCTGGTGCATGAGGGCAGCTGTGTTGTTGTGTTGCTGAGCAACTCCATCCGTCCCACCTTCCCTGCCTTTTTCTCATTCTCCCTCCCTCCCTCTCCCTTTCTCTCTCTCCTGCCCTCCTTCCCTCTCTCTCGCCCTCTCCTAGCTAAAATAACACTTCAAAGGGAACATTAAGATATTTGAGCTGTTAACCACGACAGTGACATTAAGCATCACTCTCTGGGAGACCTGCTTATAGATTGGCACCTAGTGGATATCTGTGTAATTTCCCTCTTTCACCTCAGGGAATGTTCGACTCAAATCAAATCCTCACATAGAGGGTTTATTTTTCTCAGAACTACTAAAACCTTGACTTCAACTCAACTCTCTCAGAAATTGTAAAGATAGTATAATAAAAAAGAATGATGCTTTCAGAAACATCACAACATACTGGGTTTAGGACATCATGTCTTCTTGATGATGCAGATGTAAAATAATACATCTGAGTTTTATCTTACGTTTACAGTCTCTGCAGTATCCTCCTCAGTTTATAAGGTTTATAAAGTATGGTTTGAAAAGCCTCAGTTAAATATCCCATCAATAGGGAGGAGATAGATTTCATTCTCTGCTTGTCAGATAACCATGAGGGATGAAACAGTGACATGAACAGAACTTTTGAGTTCGATTAAACCTTGAAACTCTACAGAACTCTTCATGGCAACTGTAAAGACAGGGAACTAACAATGACACGTACTGCATAATACAAGCCAATTGCACGCTCCTTCAAAAGTTGAGACATTTGCACGTTTTAGAGTGGCCTCTTATTATCACCAGTACAAGGTGCACCTGTGTAATGATTGTGCTGTTTAATCAGCTAATTTGATATGCCACACCTGTCAGGTGGATGGATTATCTTGGCAAGGGACAAATGCTCACTAACAGGGATGTAAACAAATTTGTGCACACATTTTGAGTGAAATAAGCTTTTTGTGCGTATGGAAGATTTCTGGGATATTTTATTTCAGCTGAAGAAACATGGGACCAACACTTTACATGTTGCGTTTATATTTTTGTTCATTGTAGAATATTTTCGTAATAATCTAGATGTACGGGAATTAATCAGAGGTTGTATCATCTACTTTTAAGCTTTCTAAAACCATCATTTTACACAGTATGTTATCAATATTGAGGAGTCCATTCTCTCCCTGTCTGATAACCATGAATGAACTGTGACATGAACAATAAAATCTTTCAAATGGTCAATCAAACATAACTCAAAGAAACATACTGTGTTATAAAAGTATTCGATGAATTGAACACTCGTCGAATCATTTAGGTAGGGGAAGAACATTTTGTTTTTGTAAGACAACAATTTTGTTAGCTGGGTTCACAAGGATGGCACATCGATTCTACTCTGTGATCAAACCCAGAAGGATAGATAGAACCCAGATACCCAGAAGGATAGAATGAACCTAGATACCCAGAAGGATAGATCAAACCCAGAAGGATAGATCAAACCCAGAAACCCAGAAGGATAGATCAAACACAGAAACCCAGTAGGATACGTAGAAGTTAGATGCCCAGAAGGATACGTAGAAGCCAGATGCCCTGAATGATACGTAGAAGCCAGATACCCAGAAGGAAAGATCCAACCCATATATCCAGAAGGATAGATCGAATACGAATTCCCTGAAGGATAGATTGAACCCACATACCCAGAAGGATAGATTGAACCAAGGTAAGCAGAAGTATACGTAGAAGCCAGATACCCAGAAGGATAGATCGAACCCAGATACCCAGAAGGATCGATTGAACCCAGATACCCAGAAGGATCGATTGAACCCAGATACCCAGAAGGATAGATCGAACCCAGATACCCAGAAGGATAGATCGAACCCAGATACCCAGAAGGATAGATCGAACCCAGATACTCAGAAGGATAGATCGAACCCAGATACCCAGAAGTACATGTAGAAGCCAGATACTCAGAAGGATAGATAGAACCCAGATACCCAGAAGGAGACATAGAAGCCAGATACCTAGAAGGATAGATCGAACCCAGATTCCCAGAAGGATATGTAGAAGCCAGATACCCAGAAGGATACTTAGAAGCCAGATACCCAGAAGGATAGATTGAACCCAGATACCCAGAAGGATAGATCAAACCCAGATACCTAGAAGGATACGTAGAAGCCCGATTCCCAGAAGGATAGATCAAACCCAGATACCCAGAAGCCCAATTAGAGGCCAGATACACAAAAGGATAGATCGAACCCAGATACCCAGAAGGATAGATCGAACCCATATACCCAGAAGAATACGTAGAAGCCAGATACACAAAAGGATAGATCGTATCCAGATACCCAGAAGGATAGACTGAACCCAGATACCCAGAAGCAGACTTAGAATCCAGATACCCAGAAGCAGACTTAGAATCCAGATACCCAGAAGGATACATAGAGGCCAGATACCGAGAAGGATACATAGAAGCCAGATACCCAGAAGAATAAATCGAACCCAGATACCCAGAAGAGTTTGTAGAACCCAGATACCATGAAGGATGCATAGAATCCAGATACCCAGAAGGATTAATCGAACTCAGATACCCAGAAGGATACGTAGAATCCAGCTACCCAGAATGATAGATCGAACCCAGATACCCAAAAGGATACGTAGAAGCCAGATACTCGGAAGGATAGATCTAGCCCAGATACCCAGAATAATTTGTAGAAGCCAGATAGCCAGAAGAATACGTGCATACGCACACACTGTGATATTGTTGTATGGTGGTATTGAACATTATGTGTTGTGGATAATGTGGTGGTGTAGGGATGTTATATGATGTACTGTTTTATCTTTAGCTCTTTCTGTACAAACATAGTTCACTGTTTTATCTGTTGTTTTATATGTAATATGGATGCTTTGGTGTGTTTGGACCCCATGGAAGAGTAGCTGCTGCCTTGGTAGGAACTAATGGGGATCCATATTAAACCCCAGGAAGAGTAGCTGCTGCCTTGGCAGGAACTAGTGGGGATCCATAATAAACCCCAGGAAGAGTAGCTGCTGCCTTGGCAGGAACTATTGGGGATCCATAACAAACCCCAGGAAGAGTAGCTGCTGCCTTGGCAGGATCTAGTGGGGATCCATAATAAACCCCAGGAAGAGTAGCTGCTGCTTTGGCAGGATCTAGTGGGGATCCATAATAAACCCCAGGAAGAGTAGCTGCTGCCTTGGCAGGAACTAATGGGGATCCATAATAAACCCCAGGAAGAGTAGCTGCTGCCTTGGCAGGATCTAGTGGGGATCCATAATAAACCCCAGGAAGAGTAGCTGCTGCCTTGGCAGGAACTAATGGGGATCCATAATAAACCCCAGGAAGAGTAGCTCCTGCCTTGGCAGGATCTAGTGGGGATCCATAATAAACCCCAAGAAGAGTAGCTGCTGCCTTGGCAGGATCTAGTGGGGATCCATAATAAACCCCAGGAAAAGTTGCTGCTGCCTTGGCAGGATCTAGTGGGGATCCATAATAAACCCCAGGAAGAGTAGCTGCTGCCTTGGCAGGAACTAATGGGGATCCATAATAAACCCCAGGAAGAGTAGCTGCTGCCTTGGCAGGAACTAGTGGGGATACATAATAAACCCCAGGAAGAGTAGCTGCTGCCTTGGCAAGAACTAATGGGGATCCATAATAAACCCCAAGAAGAGTAGCTGCTGCCTTGGCAGGAACTAGTAGGGATCCATAATAAACCCCAGGAAGAGTAGCTGCTGCCTTGGCAGGAACTATTGGGGATCCATAATAAACCCCAAGAAGAGTAGCTGCTGCCTTGGCAGGAACTAGTAGGGATCCATAATAAACCCCAGGAAGAGTAGCTGCTGGCTTGGCAGGAACTAATGGGGATCCATAATAAACCCCAGGAAGAGTAGCTGCTGCCTTGACAGGAACTAGTGGGGATACATAATAAATACAAATTCAAATACGTAGAAGCCAGATACCCAGAAGGATAGATCGAACCCAGATATCCAGAAGCATACATAGAAGCTAGATACCTTGAAAGATACCTATGACACTTAACTCATTCTCTGCATCGTACCACCTGATGTGGAAAGGCGTTATTGCATTTGAAGTTTACAGTTAGCTTTCTAGCAATAAAGGTTCAATTCAGTGTAACATTGGCATACTGAAAACAGTTTTCTATTTGCAACCTGTACCCTCTCTACAACCTCTGCAGGTCCAAGCACCAACTCTAAACCTGTGAAGCATAACCAACACAAAGGGCTTCATTCAACCCACAATTCTGAGGGGGCACCAAGTCCAGGTTTGCATTTTGCAAACAGCTGAAACAGCATTTCCTGTAGTCTAAAGCCATAATCATTATCCTTAATTCTATGTAAAAAAATATGTTTCCTTTTTCTGCATATCTAAGCATACCTCTTGAGCTGTCTGTATCTTCCTGACTGGTGGTTATTTATTAAAGAAATTAACTGTGCTGGGTATAATCTGGGTAAAAGATTGTAAGGAATGTGAGCTAGCTAAAACATATCTGGGCTAGCTAAAGCCAACTTCATAAAATTGCTAGGTGCTAGGTAGTATTACAGAGAAACAACAAATGTGACCCACTGAAATGTGTAGCAAAATTTGAAATTGTGTTTTTTACAATCAATAAATGTAGAGACTCAAAGCTAGAAAATGGTATATGATACACTACAGTTGAGCAACAAGGGAAAAGTAATTCTGCTTTTAAAGTTGATAAACTTGTAACCTCACTTTTGAGAAGCTTGAGAGCTCTTCTTTGTCTACACCCATTCAGCATTGTTCACACCCACTTAAAAGCTTTAGCCCCACCCATCTCTTTAAGGATTCACATGTGAAGCTATGTAGTAAACAACCAAAGATCAAGGCTAAAGGCTGGTTTAAACTACGTGTGTGTTTGTAAATTTAATCTGGAGTGACAGAGTGCGCTCTGGGCGTTTGTAAACTCAGAGCGTTGTCAGATTGGCTGTTAGTAAATTCCGAGCCTTTTGCTTTCAGAGCGTTCAGAGCGCACGCTGGACACTGGCCGAGGATTAGGGTTGATCCGAGTGTTCTGACCCAACAACAGCAGTCAAGCACCCAAGCTAACTGGCTAACGTTGGGTAGCTTGCTAGCTACTTCCAGACACAAATGCGAGAACAGCTTGCTGACCATTTTACTCGCCCTTGCAGAGCAGTTTAGGCTGATTTTATGTTATCAAGCGCGTTGGTGACTCCAACTGTGATGCTGGCTACAATTTAATTGCACTTGTTTGCCAACGTTTACTGACACCGGCCATATTTAACGGGTGTTTAACGTTCGTAAATTCATCAGTTATTCTGTGCTCTGGCACACTCAGACGAGAGTGCTCTGAAATCTAAATAGATAGACAGAGCGAATCTACCAGCTACGTCTATCGAAAGATATTGCAGTGACATCATAAATATTCTATTGAAATAGTTACTTGCATAATGGAGTCTTTTGTTTAGACCAGTAGCTAGCTAACTAAACAATGAACCATAAATCCAACTCATTACGTTACTACCCAGCATGAATCTGCAGGTAGCTAACCAACCAAGTTCAATGTTAGCTAACATTAGGCTATAGCTAGCAATGCAAATGGCTCAGAGATACAAATAATATTAATACACAGATCAAACACGTAACTTTAGCTAGCTAACATTCCACCTATACCTTGAAGTTAAAACGACTTTCTGACAAAATTAGAAATGTGTAATATCTGAAAATGTAGCTTGCTAGACTCTCTTACAAAAGTACATGGACTGACGCTTCTCCCTCTCTGTCACGGACGCCATGTTTGACCTTAGTTTGAAGATGTAATCCGGAGAATGGTGTTTTATACAACAGCCTTCTGTGTATTCTCTTTTCTCCATCTCCTTAGCTATCATACTCTAATTCCATTGATTTCAAAACTTGGTCCTCCAGAGCAACACTTATGCAGTTCTACTACATGATATCTTTCAAAAAAGCTGCGTTGGAAAGGATTACCTACACAGCTCATGTTATAGACAGAAGCGGGCTACATGGCAGACCAATCCGAACTCATCTCTCAGCATGTCCAGACCACTCATCTCAGCCAATCATGGCTAGCGGGAAGGTTGCTGCCTTCCCGCTCACTTCCAAGGCAGTTATAGTCAATGAACTAATCACTGATCATAATCTTGATGTGATTGGCCTGACTGAAACATGGCTTAAGCCTGATGAATTTACTGTGTTAAATGAGGCCTCACCCCCTGGTTACACTAGTGACCATACCCCCCGTGCATCCGGCAAAGGCGGAGGTGTTGCTAACATTTACGATAGCAAATTTCAATTTACAAAAAAAAAAACAATGACGTTTTCGTCTTTTGAGCTTCTAGTCATGAAATCTATGCAGCCTACTCAATCACTTTTTATAGCTACTGTTTACAGGCCTCCTGGGCCATATGCAGTGTTCCTTACTGAGTTCCCTGAATTCCTATCGGATCTTGTAGTCATAGCAGATAATATTCTAATTTTTGGTGACTTTAACATTCACATGGAAAAGTCCACAGACCCACTCCAAAAGGCTTTCGGAGCCATCATCGACTCAGTGGGTTTTGTCCAACATGTCTCTGGACCTACTCACTGCCACAGTCATACTCTGGACCTAGTTTTGTCCCATGGAATAAATGTTGTGGATCTTAATGTTTTTCCTCATAATCCTGGATTATCGGACCACCATTTTATTGCGTTTACAATTGCAACAAATAATCTGCTCAGACCCCAACCAAGGAAGATTAAAAGTCGTGCTATAAATTCTCAGACAACCCAAAGATTCCTTGATGCCCTTCCAGACTCCCTCTGCCTACCCAAGGACGTCAGAGGACAAGAATCAGTTAACCACCTAACCGAGGAACTCAATTTAACCTTGCGCAATACCCTAGATGCAGTTGCACCCCTAAAAATTAAAAACATCTGTCATAAGAAACTAGCTCCCTGGTATACAGAAAATACACGAGCTCTGAAGCAAGCTTCCAGAAAATTGGAACGGAAATGGCGTCACACTAAACTGGAAGTCTTCCGACTAGCTTGGAAAGACAGTACCGTGCAGTATCGAAGAGCCCTCACTGCTGCACGATCATCCTATTTTTCCAACTTAATTGAGGAAAATAAGAACAATCCGAAATTTCTTTTTGACACTGTCGCAAAGCTAACTAAAAAGCAGCATTCGCAAATGGAGGATGGCTTTCACTTCAGCAGTAATACATTTATGAACTTCTTTGAGGAAAAGATCATGATCATTAGAAAGCAAATTACGGACTCCTCTTTAAATCTGGGTATTCCTCCAGGGCTCTATTGTCCTGAGTCTGCACAACTCTGCCAGGACCTAGGATCAAGGGAGATACTAAAGTGTTTTAGTACTATATCTCTTGACATAATGATGAAAATAATCATGGCCTCCAAACCCTCAAGCTGCATACTGGACCCTATTCCAACTAAACTACTGAAAGAGCTGCTTCCTGTGCTTGGCCCTCCTATGTTGAACATAATAAACGGCTCTCTATCCACCGGATGTGTACCAAGCTCACTAAAAGTGGCAGTAATAAAGCCTCTCTTGAAAAAGCCGAATCTTGACCCAGAAATTATAAAAAACTATCGGCCTATATCGAATCTTCCATTCCTCTCAAAAATTTTAGAAAAAGTTGTTGCGCAGCAACTCACTGCCTTCCTGAAGACAAACAATGTATACGAAACGCTTCAGTCTGGTTTTAGACCCCATCATAGCACTGAGACTGCACTTGTGAAGGTGGTAAATGACCTTTTAATGACGTCAGACCGAGGCTCTGCATCTGTCCTCATGCTCCTAGATCTTACTGCCGCTTTTGATACCATCGATCACCACATTCTTTTGGAGAGATTGGAAACCCAAATTGGTCTACATGGACAAGTTCTGGCCTGGTTTAGATCTTATCTGTCGGAAAGATATCAGTTTGTCTCTGTGAATGGTTCGTCCTCTGACAAATCAATTGTAAGTTTCGGTGTTCCTCAAGGTTCCGTTCTAGGACCACTATTGTTTTCACTATATATTTTACCTCTTGGGGATGTCATTCGAAAACATAATGTTAAATTTCACTGCTATGCGGACGACACACAGCTGTACATTTCAATGAAACATGGTGAAGCCCCAAAATTGCCCTCGCTAGAAGCCTGTGTTTCAGACATAAGGAAGTGGATGGCTGCAAATTTTCTACTTTTAAACTCGGACAAAACAGAGATGCTTGTCCTAGGTCCGAAGAAACAAAGAGATCTTCTGTTGAATCTGACAATTAATCTGGATGGTTGTACAGTCGTCTCAAATAAAACTGTGAAGGACCTCGGCGTTACTCTGGACCCTGATCTCTCTTTTGAAGAACATATCAAGACTGCTTCAAGGACAGCTTTTTTCCATCTACGTAACATTGCAAAAATCAGAAACTTTCTGTCCAAAAATTACGCAGAAAAATTAATCCATGCTTTTGTTACTTCTAGGCTCGACTACTGCAATGCTCTACTTTCCGGCTACCCGGATAAAGCACTAAACAAACTTCAGTTAGTGCTAAATACGGCTGCTAGAATCCTGACTAGAACCAAAAAATTTGATCATATTACTCCAGTGCTAGCCTCCCTACACTGGCTTCCTGTTAAGGCAAGGGCTGATTTCAAGGTTTTACTGCTAACCTACAAAGCATTACATGGGCTTGCTCCTACCTATCTTTCCAATTTGGTCCTGCCGTACATACCTACACGTACGCTACGGTCACAAGACGCAGGCCTCCTAATTGTCCCTAGAATTTCTAAGCAAACGGCTGGAGGTAGGGCTTTCTCCTATAGAGCTCCATTTTTATGGAATGGTCTGCCTACCCATGTGAGAGACGCAGACTCAGTCTCAACCTTTAAGTCTTTACTGAAGACTTATCTCTTCAGTAGGTCCTATGATTAAGTATAGTCTGGCCCAGGAGTGTGAAGGTGAACGGAAAGGCTGGAGCAACGAACTGCCCTTGCTGTCTCTGCCTTGTCGGTTCCCCTCTTCCCACTGGGATTCTCTGCCTCTAACCCTTTTACAGGGGCTGAGTCACTGACTTACTGGTGTTCTTCCATGCCGTCCATGGGAGGGGTGCGTCACTTGAGTAGGTTGAGCCACTGACGTGGTCTTCCTGTCTGGGTTGGTGCCCCCCCTTGGGTTGTGCCGTGGCGGAGATCTTTGTGGGCTATACTCGGCCTTGTCTTCGGACGGTAAGTTGGTGGTTGTAGATATCCCTCTAGTGGTGTGGGGGCTGTGCTTTGGCAAAGTGGGTGGGGTTATATCCTGCCTGTTTGGCCCTGTCCGGGGGTATCATCGGATGGGGCCACAGTGTCTTCTGATCCCTCCTGTCTCAGCCTCCAGTATTTATGCTGCAGTAGTTTATGTGCCGGGGGGCTAGGGTCAGTCTGTTACATCTGGAGTATTCTCTTGTCTTATCCGGTGTCCTGTGTGAATGTAAATATGCTCTCTCTAATTCTCTCTTTCTCTCTTTCTTTCTTTCTCTCGGAGGACCTGAGCCCTAGGACCATGCCTCAGGACAACCTGGCATGATGACTTCTTGCTGTCCCCAGTCCACCTGGCCATGCTGCTGCTCCAGTTTCAACTGTTCTGCCTGCGGCTACGGAACCCTGACCTGTTCACCGGACGTGCTTGTTGCACCCTCGACAATTACTATGATTATTATTATTTGACCATGCTGGTCATTTACGAACATTTTAACATCTTGACCATGTTCTGTTATAATATCCACCCGGCACAGCCAGAAGAGGACTGGCCACCCCTCATAGCCTGGTTCCTCTCTAGGTTTCTGGCCTTTCTCAGGAGTTTTTCCTAGGGAGTTTTTCCCAGCCACCGTGCTTCTTTCATATGCATTGCTTGCTGTTTGGGGTTTTAGGCTGGGTTTCTGTACAGCACTTTGAGATTTCAGCTGATGTACGAAGGGCTATATAAATAAATTTGATTTGATTTGATTTATCCATAGCTAAACCAACTCGTCTCGTAATTTAACAATTGTATTTATATTTACAGATTGCATACAAGTTTGTTATTAAGGAACATGAAAGTTCACATGTTCCAGAAAGCGCATTTTGATTAAAAAAAAGTTTACCTTCAAATGGCACTCCTGTGAGGTAGTGACTCGCGACATACGCCTAGTTTCCTGAAACCAGTCACAAATACGTGAATACATCTAAATACAAATAAAACAAAACATATTAAATTTTTTTTAAACAGGACCAATCTGAGAGGGTACGTGCTCTTGTGCCGCCTATGGGATCAAGGCTGTCCGGCATAACAGTCCTGACCAGGTTGATTGACAGCAAGTCAGGTTTAAATTACTGCTGGTGTTTACTACCCTAATAAACACACACACACGAGCATTTGCACACTCTCTCTCTCTCTCTCACACTCTCTCTCACACTCTCTCACTCTCTCTCACTCTCTCACACACACACACACACACACACACGTCAGTCTCTGATGTTTAATTAGTACTCATTAGGGCCTTTTTCTGTCCACCTAAATAATGAATGAGAGATAGAGGGAAACATATCAACATAAACTCTCCGTCAAGCACAGTGGATAAACAGGAATATCAAGTGCCTTTACAGTATCACAGACCCAGCTGTACTATCTTTAGGATCAAGGTTGGGTCCCAGCTGTACTGTCTGTAGGATCAAGCCTGGGTCCCAGCTGCACTGACTGTAGGGTCAAGGCTGGGTCCCAGCTGCACTGACTGTAGGATCAAGCCTGGGTCCCAGCTGTACTGTCTGTAGGATCAAGGCTGGGTCCCAGTTGTACTGTCTTTAGGATCAAGACTGGGTCCCAGTTGTACTTTCTGTAGGATCAAGACTGGGTCCCAGCTGTACTGTCTGTAGGATCAAGACTGGGTCCCAGCTGTACTGTCTGTAGGGTCAAGCCTGGGTCCCAGCTGTACTGTCTTTAGGGTCAAGGTTGGTTCCCAGCTGTACTGTCTTTAGGGTCAAGGTTGGTTCCCAGCTGTACTGTCTGTAGGGTCAAGGCTGGGTCCCAGCTGTACTATCTGTAGGATCAAGGCTGGGACCTAAATGACACACCATACCCTTTATAGTGTACTAATTTTGACAAAGGTAGTGCACTATATAGGGAATAGGGTGCCATTTGGGACTTACACAAGTTTTAACTGAGCTGTGCTGTACCAATGGAGTATTTACGTTTTACATTTTCCCACTGGGGTAAGTTTTACCTGTACTGTACCAAATGTATTATCTGTGTGTGTAATTTTCCCATTGGGGCAAGAATAGAGTACCCCAGAGGCTTTTTAGTACCAGAGAGAGTAACCTGGACTTCTTAGAACTAGGAGATTCGGCTGAAAAAGATGTTCTAATTGTCAGAAATGCAACAAACAAACAGAAAATTCAATATGACAATTGGTAAGTCCAATGGTCACCATATTGGATTCACCATTTGGTTGTTGAATCGGTATAATCTCGTTTTGATCCGACGTCTAGAATTTGAGCTAGGTGTTTGCACATTTAAATGCATCCTTATGCTAACGCCCCTGTTAAAAATCCGGTTATAGTGGTTCTCGGTTACTGCTGAACGGATAATGACGAGAGGCGGGGAGTGTGGTGTGTAACTCTAATCAAGTCGATTTGCAAAGTTTCATCGACATTGGTGTCATATCGGCTTAGAAGTGATGGTAGGAATATTTTAATTTAACACTGAGCATCAGAGTGAGAGAGAGAGAGAGAGAGAGAGAGAGAGAGAGAGACAGAGAGACATCACCTACAGAGAGATGAACCTGGAGAGAGATTAACCTGGAGAAGAGTCCCCTAAGCAAGCTGGTCCTGGGGCTCTGTTCACAAACACAAACAGACCCCACAGAGCCCCAGGACAGCAACACAATTAGACCAAACCAAATCATGAGAAAACAAAAAAATTATTACTTGACACATTGGAAAGAATCAACAAAAAAACAGAGCAAACTAGAATACTATTTGGCCCTAAACAGAGAGTACACAGAGGCAGAATACCTGGCCACTGTGACTGACCCAAACTTAAGGAAAGCTTTGACTATGTACAGACTCAGTGCATTGTTATTGTTATTGAGAAAGGCCGCCGTAGGTCGACCTGGCTCTCAAGAGAAGACAGACTATGTGCACACTGCCCACAAAATGAGTTGGAAACTGAGCTGCACTTCCTGACCTCCTGCCAAATGTATGACCATATTAGAGACACATATTTCCCTCAAATTACAGACCCACAAAGAATTTGAAAACAAACCCAATTTGGATAAAATCCCATATCTATTGGGTGAAATACCACAGTGTGCCATCACAGCAGCAAGATGTATGACCTGTTGCCACAAGAAAAGGTTAACCAGTGAATAACAAACACCATTGTAAATATAACCCATATTTATGTTTATTTATTTTCCCTTTTCTACTTTAACTACCTGCACATAAAATGACATTTGAACTTTTGTCCGTGTAATGTTTACTGTTATTTTTGTATAGTTTATTTCACTTTTGTATATTATCTATTTCACTTGCTTTGGAAATGTAAACCTGTTTCACATGCCAACAAAGCCTTTAAATTGAAATGAGAGATAGAGATAGAGATAGAGATAGAGATAGAGATAGAGATAGAGATAGAGAGAGCGAGACACCATATCAGCACATTACGTCCTGTGCATCTCTGACCGTTCACTCACTCACACACACAGTAAAACAGTCATAAGAGTGATGTGTGAACAAGGTGAATCAAATCAAAGTGTATTGGATGCATCCACAGTCTAGCTAGCAGATGTTATAGCGGGTGCAGTGAAATGCTAGTGAGGAAAAAGGAGTGACGTGTTGAAATGTTTACTTTATGTGGTTGATTAGACAGCGTCTAATGACTTGCAGAACATAGTACAATACAAGAGCTACATGTGAAAAATACTCAGTTATACTTGTAGTGTTATTAGTATTGTCGGGCCTACGAGTAATGACTTCTGACTGTGAAACTAACAAAACACGCTGTTTTTCACAAGTAGATTTATCATCCACTTTAAATCGTTGCAAAATGCTTTAATGAATTATTCAAAGTCTATAATTGTTTTTGAGGCAAGAACCATATGGACCCTGTCATATCATTGCCAGGAAGACTGGAATGAGGTGTGAAGAAGCAGGGTGCTTCTGAAAGATTTAAGTAGCAGCTGAACTTCCTCCCAACTTCACTCATTTGACTCTATCCTTATCAGGTTTGGGCAGAGGTAGAAAAGTATGCAATTGTCATACTTGAATAAACGTAAAGATACCTTAATATAAAATGACTCAAGTAAAAGTGAAAGTCACCCAGTGAAATACTACTTGAGTAAAAGTCTAATAAAAGTATCAGATTTTAAATGTACTTAAGTAAAGTGGTAGAAAAAGTACTCAATTGTCATACTTGAGTAAAAGTACAGCGTAAAACTAAATGCTATACATCAAATTCCTGATATTTAGCAAACCAACCAGACGACACTATTTCCTTTATATTACTTTGTTTTGACAGCCAGGGGGCACACTCCGACACTCACTCCGACGCTCACTCCGACGCTCACTCCGACGCTCACTCCGACGCTCACTCCGACGCTCACTCCGACGCTCACTCCGACGCCCAGACACTCAGACATAATTTACAAATGGAGCATTTTTGTTTAGTGAGTCCTCCAGATCAGAGGCAGTAGGGATGACCAGGGATGTTCTCTGTTTAGTGAGTCCTCCAGATCAGAGGCAGTAGGGATGACCAGGGATGTTCTCTGTTTAGTGAGTCCTCCAGATCAGAGGCAGCAGGGATGACCAGGGATGTTCTCTGTTTAGTGAGTCCTCCAGATCAGAGGCAGTAGGGATGACCAGGTACATTATCTTGATAAGTGTGTGAATTTGACCTTTTTCCTGAACTGCTAAGCATTCAAATTGTAACTAGTGCTTTTGGGTGTCAGGGAAAAGTACAGGAATATAAAAGTACCCAAAAATATAAATAGTAATGTAAAGTACAGATTCCCCAAAAAACAACTTAAGTAGTCTAAGTAATCTCTCTCTCTCGCTCTCTCTCTCTCGCTCTCTCTCTCTCTCGCTCTCTCTCTCTCTCTCTCGCTCTCTCTCTCTCTCTCTCGCTCTCTCTCTCTCGCTCTCTCTCTCTCGCTCTCTCTCTCTCTCTCTGAAATGCTGAAATGTGTTTATGTTGCCAAAGCAAGTCAAATAAACAATTAACAAAAGTGAGAAAACTAAATAATATATGTAAAGAATTATAGAAATGAACATTTAAAGTATTATCAGCTATGTACAGTGCTTACAACAATGTGCAAACAGTTGTAGCACGAATAGTAGGGGAACTCACTCCCCTACTTCCTTCTCTCTCTCTACCCCTCCCTCCACTCCCCTACTTCCTTCTCTCTCTCTACCCCTCCCTCCACTCCCCTACTTCCTTCTATCTCTCTACCCCTCCCTCCACTCCCCTACTTCCTTCTCTCTCTCTACCCCTCCCTCCACTCCCCTACTTCCTTCTCTCTCTCTACCCCTCCCTCCACTCCCCTAATTCACTCTCTCTCTCGCTCTCTCTCTCTCTACCTCCTCTCCTCTTTCCACCTTTCATCTACGTTACGGTTCCATCCATGGTCAGAATCGCACGTTAGCTGAGCTATGTAATGAATAGCAGAATGAGATATCTGCTGAAGATGGGGCAGGGAGGCAGCGTAGAGGGTCTGCAATTTACAGATCAGCAGTGTTTGTTTACCACACTTGAGTAAATATTGGGTAGAACATGTCTGACTTCCTGAATATGAATATTAGAGTCTGAGAAGGGCATGTTTGCATGTAAATATAGAATAATATCTGCCATTTAGCAGACACTTTTAACCAAAGCGACTTACAGGTTTTCATGCTAAGCTCACAGGTAGGTCAAATTACAGTAATATAGATTTGATATCATCACCTTATGGTGTGCTGTTCTCCTCAAATTACAGTAATATAGATTTGATATCATCACCTTATGGTGTGCTGTTCTCCTCAAATTACAGTAATATAGATTTGATATCATCACCTTATGGTGTGCTGTTCTCCTCAAATTACAGTAATATGGATTTTATATCATCACCTTATGCTGGTATGCTGTTCTCCTTTCAGCAAAAAAATCACTTCGGGAAGCAACTTAAAATGTAAAACGTCTCTCACCTCTGCCTTGGAGCATTTTGGCATTAAAAGGTAAATGCAGTGCCTATGTCATAGATAAAAACAACAAACTCTTTAAAAGTCAATTAACATAGAGTTACATCAATCCAACAGCCTAGGCCTGTGGAGTTACATCAACAAACAGCTTAGCCCTGTGGAATTACATCAACCAAGCCCTGTGGAGTTACATAAACCCAACAGCTTAGCCCTGTGGAGTTACATCAGCCAAGCCCTGTGGAGTTACATCAATCCAACAGCCTAGGCCTGTGGAGTTACATCAACAAACAGCTTAGCCCTGTGGAGTTACATCAATCCAACAGCCTAGGCCTGTGGAGTTACATCAATCCAACAGCCTAGCCCTGTGGAGTTATATAAACCCAACAGCCTAGCCCTATGGAGTTACATCAACAAACAGCTTAGCCCTGTGGAGTTACATCAACAAACAGCCTAGCCCTGTGGACTTACATCAACAAACAGCTTAGCCCTGTGGAGTTACATCAGCCTAGCCCTGTGGAGTTACATCAAGCCAACAGCCTAAGCCCTGTGGAGATACATCAACCAACAGCTTAGCCCTGTGGAGTTACATCAATCCAACATTTCCTGCTAGTTCCTCTCTGCCTCAGTGATGTGTCGGTCCCCTCAGTGATGTGTCGGTCCCCTCAGTGATGTGTCGGTCCCCTCAGTGATGTGTCGGTCCCCTCAGTGATGTGTCGGTCCCCTCAGTGATGTGTCGGTCCCCTCAGTGATGTGTCGGTCCCCTCAGTGATGTGTCTGTCCCCACAGTGATGTGTCTGTCCCCACAGTGATGTGTATGTCCCCTTAGTGATGTGTCTGTCTCCTCAGTGATGTGTCTGTCTCGTCACTGATGTGTCTGTCCCGTCACTGATGTGTCTGTCCCGTCACTGATGTGTCTGTCTCCTCAGTGATGTGTCTGTCTCCTCAGTGAT
>NC_042977.1:47186504-47226504 GCF_901001165.1 Salmo trutta
TTTTTTTTCTTTTCCTGAGTGAGCTAGAAATCTCAACAATATATATATTCTGCACATCTACCATTCCAGTGTTTAATTGCTATATTGTAATTACTTCGCCACCATGGTCTATTTATTGCCTTACCTCCCTTAACCTACCTCATTTGCACATACTGTATATAGACTTTTTCTACTGTATTATTGACTGTATGTTTGTTTATTCCATGTGTAACTCTGTGTTGTTGTATGTGTCGAACTGCTTTGCTTTATCTTGGCCAGGTCGCAGTTGCAAATGAGAACTTGTTCTCAATTAGCCTACCTGGTTAAATAAAGGTGAAATAATAAATATATATATATATTTTAAAGATGTTAGATTGGGTTCAAGTCCAGGCTCTGGCTGGGCCACTCAATGACATTGAGACTTGTTCCGAAGCCACTCCTGCGTTGTCTTGGCCGTGTGCTTAGGGTCATTGTCCTGTTTGAAGGTGAACCTTTTCCCCAGTCAGGTCCTGAGCGCTCTGGAGCAGGTTTTCATTAAGGACCTCTCTGTTCCATCTTGGTTTCATCAGATCAAAGAATCCTGTTTGTCATGGTCAGAGTCCTTTAGGGGCCTTTTGTCAATCTCCAAGAAGGGCTGTCATGTGCCTTTTACTTAGGAGTGGCTTCCGTCTGGTCACTCTACCATAAAGGCCTGATTGGTGGAGTGCTGCAGAGATGTTTGTCCTTCTGGAGGGTTCTCCCATCTCAACAGAGGAACTCTGGAGCTCTGTCAGAGTGACCATCGGGTTCTTGGTCACCTCCCTGACCAAGGCCCTTCTCCACCGATTGTTCAGTTTGGCCGGGCGGCCAGCTCTAGGAAGAGTCTTGGTGGTTCCAAACTTCTTAGATTTAAGTATGATGGAGGCCACTGTGTTCTTGGGGACCTTCAATGCTGCCGAAAATGTTTGGTACCCTTCCTCAGATCTGTGCCTTGACACAATCCTGTCTCGGAGCACTACAGGACCTTACATAGACAGGTGTGTGCCTTTTCAAATCATGTCCAATCAATTGAATTTACCATAGGTGGACTCCAATCAAGTTGTAGAATCATCTCAAGGATGATCAATGGAAACAGGATGCACCTGAGCTCAATTTCGAGTCTCATAGCAAAGAGTCTGAATACTTCTGAAAATGAGGAATCTGTTTTTTATTTTATATTAATTTGCAAAACATTCTAAAAACCTATTTTATTTTGTCATTATGGGGTATTGTGTGTAGATTGATGAGGAAAAAATTAATTTAATTCATTTTAGAATGAGGCTGTAACGTAACAAAATATGTAAAAAAGTCAAAGGGTCTGAATACTTTCCGAATGCACTCTATACTTCACTTTCTCTGGTCACAGGAACAACATGAATTTGTGCATGCGGCAGATGCGGTGTGACTCCATCGGGTGGAGTTATGGTTAGAAAGGAGAGAGCAGGGACCGTGAGAGGCGGACCCTCTGCTGCTCTCTCCCTCCACTAAGACTAATGTTGTGTTCAAAACAACTGGGAACTCAGAAATCCCCGACTTTTGACTTCAGTGCGTTCAAGACAACTGGGAAATCAGACAAAAAGTAGATTGGACTGGGAAAAATTGGTTTGAACGGTCATCCAAGCAGGAAACCCGGGGAAACTTTCTAGAGCTTCGACTTTCTGACCTGAAGATCACTGACGTCATGATTTGACCTTGTTATTTTCCCAAGTTTCCACAAAGACCATCGGATACAGCTATCATCAGTGCAGTAAAATAAAAAAGCTAATTATTTAAATTTATGCATAGCCTCGCAAGTGCTACACCAACTGATCTTTTGTTATCAAAGCTTGAGCTTTGAAATGTAATATGGTCTGAGAATAGCAATATTGGCAGGCCAGGCATATAACCAATATGCTCTGATAATGTATTAGGCCTACTGCTCAAACCTCATTCCTACAGAGCTAATTTTATTAAATTAAAATTGTTTAAAAAAAAAAAAATTCACGTTGAAAAAGAAATCTGAGCGGTAGATTTTTGACTGCGAAAGTGATCTTGACTCAGAAAAGGTTGGCCACCTCTTGATTTAGAGTAAACTAGACTCACTTTGCTTAGTCCTGACGCTGTTACACATTCTCAGTGTAAGAAATTAACATCTACTGTAAAATAATTTTTGGGTGTTTTTTTTCAACACCTGTGGTGTAAAGCCTAATTTGCAAATTTCCTAGGGTGCCTTTTCTTTTCAAGTGAATTGTAGAGTTACCACCCATGGCTGTGTTTATTAGTTACAGAGACATGCTTATTGAATTATTTCCTTTTAAAGGCATGTAGTTATCCCCAAGTGAGTATCTAGGTAAATACTATCATTACAATTAAACTCTATGAGAATACAATAGCTACATCATAAGACCATACTTTGATGGCCTAGTCTTACCCTAATACAGGGATGTTAGAAAACTCCTGGTTTACAGGCCACATCTGGCCTGCAAGTCACATTATGCTGGCTGGCAAAGTGATGCGTAATTATTTTCGGAATCCAGCCAGAGTTATCCAACAGTTGAGGTTTTTATTCAACCTGCATTCAGAATGACTAAAAGGATTAAGAACTCTGGTAAAGGAGACTACCGATCCTGTAGGTTCATGCTCTACAACATTCGCAGAGTACGACCCTGCTTTACACAGGAAGCGGCGCAGGTCCTAATCCAGGCACTTGTTATCTCCCGTCTGGATTACTGCAACTCGCTGTTGGCTGGGCTCCCTGCCTGTGCCATTAAACTCCTACAACTCATCCAGAACGCCTCAGCCCGTCTGGTGTTCAACCTTCCCAAGTTCTCTCACGTCACCCCGCTCCTCCGCACACTCCACTGGCTTCCAGTTGAAGCTCGCATCTGCTACAAGACCATGGTGCTTGCCTACGGAGCTGTGAGGGGAACGGCACCTCCGTACCTTCAGGCTCTGATCAGTCATTACACCCAAACAAGGGCACTGCGTTCATCCACCGCTGGCCTGCTGGCCCCCCTACCTCTGCGGAAGCACAGTTCCCGCTCAGCCCAGTCAAAAATGTTCGCTGCTCTGGCACCCCAATGGTGGAACAAGCTCCCTCATGACGCCAGGACAGCGGAGTCAATCACCACCTTTCGGAGACACCTGAAACCCCACCTCTTTAAGGAATACCTAGGATATGATAAAGTAATCCTTCTAAAGGATTTTGACGTGACTGTTTAACTATCCAAAGTGTACAACAATAACTCTGGTTACTAACACCAACACTGGGGTTTATTTTACACCACTGAATGTTAATTTCTCCCTTACAGAATGAATTTAACTCCTGAATCAACACAACAAATAACACTGAAAAATAAACACTGGCCAATTTGCTGTGCACACACGCGTGTGGACGCATACAGGCACAGCCACAGGTACAGCGGTCCCATTTGGAGAACAGCTGTGGAAGGTTTTTATGATCCACAGGTTTATGGAGCTATAAAATTATCTACTGTATCTGTAATGTTTTCCATTCTCTGTAAACCGTTGGGAATCTCCTGATGAAACAATGACCAGGATATTTCATAGGACATTAATGTTTGCTGGGGGGGGGTCCCTGGCTGCCCACCAAAGATGGAGGTCAAATTTAAATCTGGGCCTGCATCCCAAATAGCACTCATTCCCTATATAGTACTACTTTTGACCAGGGCCGTATGTATTGTAATGAATAGGGTGCCATTTGGAATGTAACTCTGATAATTACAGGGATGTTAGCCGTGTATTCAGGCCCTGGCCCAGCTCTCATTAGAATGCAAAACGGAGCATTCCGCTCATAAAATATGAATCGCCCCTAATAGGATTTTAATAAAAATATTAAACACAAAATGGTTGAATCGGGGTAGCATGTAAATCATGCTATATGTGGAGCCCTTACCAGAGCTAGCTAAAAGCTCACTTTAGCATAATGTATTCACATCAGGTAGTTGACCATATACCTGTGACCGTCAAAATAAAGGAAACACGAGTAAATGTGGGATACAAAGTAAATTGAAAGCAGGTGCTTCCCCACAGGTGTGGTTAATTAAGCAATTAACATCCTTAGGGTCATGTATAAAAATGCCCAGTTGCCCATTATTTTGGCTACCACGGAAAGAAGAGATTTCAGTGACTTTGAAAGAGGTCTCATTGGAGCATAAGGGGTTTATCGTACATGCAGAAAAGGTACTAAATTGTCATACTTGAGTAAAAGTAAAGACACCTTAAAACCTGTTGAGGATCTTATCCCGATCTTATCCCGGTATTGGGATTCATTGTCATGTGACCATGGCGGGGAATTCAAAACTGCAAGAATAATCATCAAACGTTGTTTAGCATTCATCTTTTGGTCCATTTTTAACGTGAAACATCAGTAAACATCAGTAATATTTTCACACAACCTATCAAGTGTCTAGAATAAACGATTATGACAAAGACACTCTTCTCAGATTTATGCGCAGGCGCAAAAAATGAAGTGATGACGTGTCAACTTCCTTGCATTCTAATTTGCTCCCTGTTCATCACAGATGCTTCAAACAACTTTCTAAAGATCGTTGACATCTAGTGGAAGCCGTAGGAGTTGCGAACTGAATCCTTTCTCACTATGGTATCTATAAAACAATGACACTAAATAGTACAGTCACAAAAATCATATTTTTTTAAATCTATTTTTCACAGGTTTTTGCCTGCAATATGAGTTTTGTTATACTTACAGACACCATTCAAACTGTTTTAGAAAATTCAGAGTGTTTTCTATCCAAACCTGAACAATAATATGCATATTCTAGCTTCTGAGTTGGTGTAGGAGGCAGTTAAAAATGGGCACATATTTTTTTCCAAAATTCTCAATACTGCCCCCTAGCCCAAACAGGTTTTAATAGTAAATTGCAACTTGATTTAAAAGTATTTGGTTTTAAATATACTAATTATGCATCAAAATTAAATGAAATTGCTCAAATGTACTTAAGTATCAAAAGTAAAACTATAAACCATTTCACATTCCTTATGTTAAGAAATCCAGATGTCACAATTTTCTTTTTTTAATTGACGGATAGCCAGGGGCACACTCCAACACTCCAACACATAATTGTGACCTGATTCAGGAAACTATGAGTATGTCGCAAGTCACGACTTCACGCCGTTGGAACATATAATTTTTTTTTTTATCAAAATGGCAGAAATGCCTTCAACATGTCAACTTTCATGTGCCTTAATAACAAACTCATATGCACTCTGTAAAAACGAATAAAATAGTTAGTCTTGTTGGTTAAGCCACAAAAAAAGGTAGCAACCTTCCCATTAGCCATGATTAGATAATGAGTGAGCTGGGCATGCCGAGAGAGGAGTTCGGATTGGTTTGTCAAAGGAGTTTGTCAGTATGTGTTGATAATCCTGTCGAACTCGGCTTTTTAAAAAATGTATGGTGGCTCTCCACTTTCTGGAGAATTATGTTTTGATTAGTGGAAGTATGATAGCTAAAGAGATGGAGGAAAGACCTGTCTCCGGATGTCTTCCTGTCTGGGTTGGTGCCCTTTGTGGGCAATACTCGGCCTTGTCTCAGGATGGTAAGTTGGTGGTTGAAGACATCCCTCTAGTGGTGTGGGTGCTGTGCTTTGGCAACGTGGGTGGGGTTATATCCTTCCAGTTTGGCCCTGTCCAGGGGTATCATCGGATGGGGCCACAGTGTCTCCTGACCCTGTCTCAGCCTCCAGTATTTATGCTGCAGTAGTTTATGTGTCGGGGGGCTAGGGTCAGTCTGTTATATCTGGAGTATTTCTCCTGTCTTATCCGGTGTCCTGTGTGAATTTAAGTATGCTCTTTCTAATTCTCTTTCTTTCTTTCTTTCTCTCTCTCGGAGGACCTGAGCCCTAGGACCATGCCTCAGGACTACCTGACATGATGACTCCTTGCTGTCCCCAGTTCACCTGGCCGTGCTGCTGCTCCAGTTTCAACTGTTCTGCCTGCGGCTATGGAACCCTGACCTGTTCACCAGACGTGCTACCTGTCCCAGACCTGCTGTTTTCGACTCTCTAGAGACATCAGGAGCGGTAGAGATATTCTCAATGATTGGCTATGAAAAGCCAACTGACATTTACTCTTGAGGTGCTGACCTGTTGCACCCTCGACAACTACTGTGATTATTATTATTTGACCATGCTGGTCATTTATGAACACTTGAACATCTTGGCCATGTTCTGTTATAATCTCCACCCGGCACAGCCAGAAGAGGACTGGCCACCCCTCATAGCCTGGTTCCTCTCTAGGTTTTGGCCTTTCTAGGGAGTTTTTCCTAGCCACCGTGCTTCTACACCTGCATTGCTTGCTGTTTGGGGTTTTAGGCTGGGTTTCTGTACAGCACTTTGAGATATCAGCTGATGTAAGAAGGGCTATATAAATACATTTGATTTGATTTGACCTTCAAACTAAGGGCAACCAAATATTACACGTTTTCTAATTTTGACAGAAAGTGGTTTCATTTCAAGCTAAAGTGTACTGTTAGCTAGCTAGCTAACGTTAGCTGGCTGGCTCCCTAGCTGATGTTATTATTCGTTTCCAAGAGCCGTGTGCTGTTCTAGTTATAGCCCAATGTTAGGTAACTAACATTGAACATGGTTGGTTAGCTCCCAGCACTTTTGTTTAACTAGCTAACGTTGGCTGGCTGGTTCGTTAGCTAACGTTACATGACGTGTGTACAACACCCGTTGAATATAGCCAGTGTCAGTAAACGTCTGCAAAAAAAGTGTAATGAAATTGTTGCCAGCAGAGCTGGTTAGGCTGTTTTCATGTTATCCAGAGGTCATCGGCCAGAGCGTCAACAAATCATCGGCCAGAGCGTCAAGTGTGCGAGATGGGTGGGGCTAAAGCTTAGGGTGAGGGTGTGAACGATGCTAAATGGGTGTAGACAAAGAAGAGCTCTTCACTAGATAGCAAAACAGCTGATTTTCTCAAAAGTGAGTTTACAAGTTGATCAACTTTCAATGCAGAATTACTTTCCCATTGTTCCTCAAATGCAGTATATGATATACCATTTTGTAGCTCTGAGCCTCTACTTTTATATAATGTAAAAAACACAATTTCAAATGTTGATACATAAGACCGAATCCAGGTGGTGAGTCACGAGTTACAAACGAAGCATTTGTGTTTAGTGAGTCCGCCAGATCAGAGGCATAAGGGATGAACAGGGATGTTCTCTTGATAAGTGTGTGAATTTAACAATTTTTCTGTCAAAATGTAACGAGTACTTTTGGGTGTCAGGGAAAATGTATGTCGTAAAAAGTACGTTATTTTATTTACAAATGTAGTGAAGTAAAATTTAAAGTTGGCAAAAATATAAATAGTAAAGTACAGATACCCCCCCAAAAATACTTAAGTAGTGCTTTAATGTATTTTTACTTAAGTACTTTACACCACTGTAAAACCACTAGTTAAACAGAATGTTAGTGCTGCATGCTAAAACCACTATTAAAACAAAAAAGTAAAAAAAAGTACAGATACCCCCCAAAAATGACTTAAGTAGTACTTTAAAGTATTTTTACTTAAGTACTTTACACCCTTATGTGTGTATGTGTGTGCCTGCGTGCGTGTCTCAGTCACCATATCTCTACCCAATTGTACACTTATGGGAGATTCTGGAGCGACTTCTGAGACAGCGTTTTTCACCAACATCAAGAAAACACCAAATTATGGAATTTCTCATGGACGAATGGTGTCGCATCCCTCCAATAGAGGGGATGCGGAAAAAGGGAGAACTCGATTTGTTGTTTTGGAAAGTTTTGAAAGTCTTGAAACAGTTTGGTTACTAGCTAGCTACCTTTTGAGTTTGGATCCCACGACACGGTTGGAATCAGTTGCTGGGACTGCTGCTATCTGCCTTCCAACGGTCGGATGAGCTGCATGGCGTAGCAGCTAGCCTAGCTGCCACAGTTAGCTGCCTATCAAGCTAGTAGGGTTTCCTTGAGGGTGTGAACACAGCCCGAAACATGCTTAGCCCTTGTGGCTAGGACCACAGATTGTCCCAGGCTTGTGACTGTCTAAATCCCTGCTGTTTGTTTCTGTTTCCATCTTCTCTGTCTGAAACTGTGAGGAGTTACAGCATAGCTTACATTGCTACCATGACAAAGACCAAAGCCGGTGGGAGTATCATTGATGACGGTGGTGTCTCTCTACCACAGGTGAAGGATCTTTAGAACAAACAAACATATTTTTACACGCATATGTTACAACAACAAGAAAATAGCTTCAAGTGTTGTGTCCAAATAATGGTGGAGTCAACTAATAAAATAATGGACGACCTGACCAGAGAGGTCCAGGACCTGAAGAACAGTTTCCAGTTCTCCCAGGTTCAGCTCGATGAGTTTAAACAGGAAAACGGCAAAATGACAGCAATCTGTAAGTCATTGAGAGAGGACATCAGTTCTGTGTGTGAATCCATGATAACAATGGTGAAGAAATCAGATTACCTTGAGTGACAATCAAGGCGGAACAACGTTGTGGACGGAATTGCAGAATCTCCACATGAGACCTGGATGGAGTCTGAGGACAAAGTGAGGGAAATGATCTCAGAGAAACTGAAGATGGACCACAGGAAGATTGAGGTGGAGCGCGCCCACAGTACTGGAAAACCCACCACAGGTGACAGGACCAGGCCGATAGTGGTCAAGTTCCTGAGGTTCAAGAACAAGGTAGCTGTTCTGGAAAGAGCCAAGAACTTGAGAAGAATGTACATTTTCCACAACAAGGACTATCCTGAAGCTGTGTGCCAGAAGAGGAAAGAACTGATCCCAGCCATGAAAGCTGCCAGAGCGCGTGGGGACATTGCTTCCATCCACTATGACAGACTCATTGTCCACCCTCCCTCCCAGAAGCCTGTAAGGAATGAGATAGCCAAGCCTATGGGTTCATAGCTTCAACCCCGCAGCACACACACACACAAACCAACTGATTAATGGATTGCTGAATTATTATTTTTTTCCGCTTGCTTTGTTTGTTCTTTTCCATATTATTTCTATCTCTGACTAGATGCCCAGGAAAGGGCTGAAAATAGCCCCTATTAATATATGTAGCCTTAGAAATGATTAAAGGTTAATGAAATCAATAACTTGCTAATACCAGATAACAGACATTTATTTTCTTCTTATGTTTTGTTGTTGTGCTTTTACCCCCAAAACAACTGATTGGCTCAAATGCATTAAGAAGGAAAGAAATTCCACAAATTAACTTTTAACAAGGCACACCTGTTAATTGAAATGCATTCCAGGTGACTACTTCATGAAGCTGGTTTAGAGAATGCCAAGAGTGTGCAAAGCTGTCATCAGGCTACTTTGAAGAATCTGAAATATAAAATATATTTTGATTTGTTTAACACTTTTTTTTTTGGTTACTACATGATTCCAAATGTGTTATTTCATAGTTTTGATGTCTTCACTATTATTCTACAATGTAGAAAATAAAAACCCTTGAATGAGTAGGTGTGTCCAAACCTAGAACTGGTACTGTATAGATATGGGGCGGCAGGTAGCCTAGTGGTTAGAACGTTGGACTAGTAACCGAAAGGTTTCAAGATTGAATCCCCAAGCTGTCAAGATAAAAATCTGTCATTCTGCCCCTGAACAAGGCAGTTAACCCACTGTTCCTAGGCCATCATTGAAAATAAGAATTTGTTCTTAACTGACTTGCCTAGTTAAAAAAATTTAAATGTAAAAATGTAGATATATGTATTAAGAGCCATATCC
The DNA here is from genome assembly GCF_901001165.1 of Salmo trutta. NCBI lineage: Eukaryota > Metazoa > Chordata > Actinopteri > Salmoniformes > Salmonidae > Salmo > Salmo trutta. Next base: position 47,196,230 of record NC_042977.1, read on the forward strand.
ATGCAATGCTTAGAGAAGATATCATGTTACTGATGTGTTGTGGTTGCAGGTTCACCTGCATCATCGAAAGCCTATTCTTTGGAGGTGCTGCTATAGGCCACCAAGTGCTAACAGTCAGTATCTAAATAATATGTGTGAAATGCTTGATAGTGTATGTGATGTAAACCGAGAGGTCTACTTTATTGGGGACCTGAATATTGACTCGTTTTCATCAAGCTGTCCGCTCAAGAGGAAACTTCTTACTGTAACCAGTGCCTGTAATCTGGTTTAAGTTATTAATCAACCTTCCAGGATGTTTACAAACACTACAGGAAGAAGATCATCCACATGTATCGATCACATGTTTACTAATGTTGTAGAACTTTGTTCCAAATTGTTTGCATAGTCAACATACACACAGCTTTGACACACACACTTACCCCACCCGACATGCCACCAGAGGTCTTTTTACAGTCCTCATATCCAGAACAAATTCAAGAAAGAATACAGTATTATATGGAGCCATTATTGCATGAAACTCCTTTCTATCTCATATTGCTCAAATCAACAGCAAACCTGGTTAAAAAAAACACCTCACGGCACAATACCTCTTGCCTATTTGACCTATATACACAAAAGTATGTGGACACCTGATTGTCGAACATCTCATTCCAAAATCATGGGCATTAATATGTAGTTGGTCCCCCCTTTGCTGCTATAACAGCCTCCCTTCTGGGAATATTTTCCACTAGATGTTGGAACATTGCTGCGGGGACTTGCTTCCATTCAGCCACAAGAGCATTAGTGAGGTCCGACACGGATGTTGTGCGATAAGGCCTGGCTCGCAGTCGGCGTTCCAATGAATCCCAAAGCTGCTTGATAGGGTTTAGGTCAGGGCTCTGTGCAGGCCAGTCAAGTTCTTCCACTCCGATCTCAACAAACCATTTCTGTATGGACCTCGCTTTGTGCACGGGGGCATTGTCATGCTGAAACAGGAAGGGTCTTCCCTAAACTGTTGCCACTAAGTTGGAAGCACATAATCGTCTAGAATGTCGTTGTATGTGGTAGCGTTAAGATTTCCTTCACTGGAACTAAGCGGTCTAACCTGAACCATGAAAAACAGCCCTAGACAATTATTCCTCCACCAAATTTCAAAGAAGCTCCCAGCGAACATTTATTGTGCTGACGTTGCTTCAAGAGGCAGTTCGGAACTCGGTAGTGTGTGTCGCAATCAAGGACAGACGATTTTTATGCACTACATGCTTCAGAACTTGGCGGTCCTGTTCTGTGAGCTTGAGTGGCCTACCACTTCGGCTGAGCTGTTGTTGCTTCTAGATGTTTCCACTTCCTATTAACAGCACTTACAGTTGACCGTGGCAGCTCTAGCAGGGCAGAAATTTGATGAACTGACATGTTAGAAAGGTGGCATCCATTGACTGTGCCACATTGAAAGTCACTGAGCTCATCAGTAAGTCCATTCTACTGCCAATGTTTGTCTATGGAGATTTTATGTCTGTGTGCTCGATTTCATACACTTGTCAGCAATGGGGGTGGCTGAAATAGCTGAATCCACTGATTTGAAAAGGTGTCCACATACTTTTGGCCATATTGTGTATGTATTGATATGCAGGCTATGTGTGCCATTTTAAAATGTATGTAGTTCTGTCCTTGAGATGTTCTTGTCTATTAATGTTCTATATTATGTCATGTTTTGTGTGGACCCCAGAAAGATTCGCTGCTACCTTCACAACAGCTAATGGGGATCCTAATAGAATACCTAGAATCTATGCCAAGGCGCAAGCTGTTCTGGTGGCTTGTGGCGGCCCAGCACCTTACTAAGAAACTTTATTTTGGTGTTTCGTTTGTTTTGTAGATTACCTGTAGATTGGAGCAGCCTGACCACAGCCAAACCAAATACAATGAAACAAACTAACTTTGTTCCTAGATCCATTTAAAGCATTCTTTGGCACACAATACAAGATTTCTTGGTACAGGTCTCTCTATAGTAAAATAGATCTATGATCTCAATGGAATGGAACTTTTTTTTTATAGAAACTAATTAACCATCTCTCTTACCTGCCCTGCACCTTGATGTCAGAAATGGCGTAGAAGTATCTGGACAGGTTGTTCTCATCCACCATGGTGGCCCCGGTGGCCGGTTTCAGCAGCCGTATCCTCAGGTCCGTCACTGTGAAGAAGTCCCGCAGATTCCTGGTGGTGTCCAGTTGACCGTACAGCGACGCCATGTTGTGCAGCCGCGGTCCGGCGAACAGCGCGAACCGATCCTTGATCTCGAAACGGACGGTTTTATCGTACTTCCACACGTAGCCTCGGGAGTAGTCCTCGGTGCAGATGATGTCGAGGAGGGTTCGCTGGGTCAGCTCGTTGACCGTCTTGGGCTCCATGGTGAAGGCGTCGAGGCAGTCGGTAGCATAGAACTGATAAGGGGTCCAGGTTTTACCATAGTCTAACGATTTCTCCAGAAGCATCTGCTCAGGGCGGCCGGACTCGAAGGTGAGGATGATGTCGTCTGTCAGCTCGATAGTTTTGTTCCAGGACAGCGTGATGTTAACCTCCAGGGGTTTGGGGAACGTATTCCATGAACTGGATTGCCAGAAGGTTGTGGGGTTGCGTCCCTCGAAGTCGAACATGAGCTCCGGAGGATGGGCTAGTTCATCCGTGGAGGCGTCACACTCGTTGTTGCACATGTAAGGGTTTTCCTGTGAGAAACAGACGTCAAAGAGTGAAGAAATACCAGGTTCATTCAACATCATTATGAGACATTTATAAGGGCGTCATAAGGGCCAACTCTGCTTATGACAAGTTTTGCAATGTATTGTAACTGCATCATAATGCTTTGTAACTATTGACTAGGATAAAGTACAACTGGGAAGAACAACGGCATATTAATCTTCCAATTGACTAACCATCTTCGTCATTACACTATGCATCCTGTACACTGTCTTTTCGCCACCCCTCTCCTCTACTAACAATGTCACCTACTACTAGTAGAGAGATAATTAATCTGTCCATAATTACATTGGGAATCTGTTGTCTAACGTCTCTCCACCTCCATCCTCCAGTATCCCCCACCACTCATTCTCCCCAGTATGTCTCTGGTCTCATCTACTCTACCAACCACATTGACTAGTTGATGGATATTCCTGCTGTTCCTCTAATATAGATGGGAGAGGAATCCTCAATGACTACCTCTTATGAAACACATAGCTGAGAAACATACATATTTCATGGGCCTTCATCTGCACAGCACTGCCTGCACCACCGAGACCCAGCACGACTCTGTGTGTGTGTGTGTTCTTTGTGTGCGTATGAGAATGCATTAAACACACTCACATTGACATTCATCTCACCTCTACCTACTCTGTATAACAATGGGGCCAGCCACAGATGAAACTTTCATACAATATAAAACATTGGTTAGCCTGTATTAATTTCAGAGTACTAATGTTGGCTATTTTATTCAAATGTAAAAAGTACTTAGCACTTGAAATAGCAGTATGATTATGAGGTTGTGATACAGCCTAACACATTCAAACCAGACTTGATGTTTAACTGAAAGGGAATGCTTAATCTGATGTTCAAATTCATGCTTCGTAAAACAATAGGTGTAGACTAACAGGGAAATGATTACTGACGGGTCCTTTTCCATCAATGCAGTGTTGAAGATACAAATATATATAAAGACGAAGTTAAAAGGTAAAAAAAAAAAAATGAAATAGAAATACTGACACAATAAATAAATTCACAATGAATAATGAATAACGAATAACAATAACAACTTAAAAAAGAACATGGCTATATACAGGAAGTACCAGGTAATAACATGGTTATATACAGGAAGTACCAGGTAATAACATGGTTATATACAGGAAGTACCAGGTAATAACATGGCTATATACAGGAAGTACCAGGTAATAACATGGCTATATACAGGAAGTACCAGGTAATAACATGGCTATATACAGAGAGTACCAGGTAATAACATGGCTATATACAGGGAGTACCAGGTAATAACATGGCTATATACAGGAAGTACCAGGTAATAACATGGCTATATACAGGAAGTACCAGGTAATAACATGGCTATATACAGAGAGTACCAGGTAATAACATGGCTATATACAGGGAGTACCAGGTAATAACATGGCTATATACAGGAAGTACCAGGTAATAACATGGTTATATACAGGAAGTACCAGGTAATAACATGGCTATATACAGGGAGTACCAGGTAATAACATGGCTATATACAGGGAGTACCAGGTAATAACATGGCTATATACAGAGAGTACCAGGTAATAACATGGTTATATACAGGAAGTACCAGGTAATAACATGGCTATATACAGGAAGTACCAGGTAATAACATGGCTATATACAGGAAGTACCAGGTAATAACATGGCTATATACAGGAAGTACCAGGTAATAACATGGCTATATACAGGGAGTACCAGGTAATAACATGGTTATATACAGGAAGTACCAGGTAATAACATGGCTATATACAGGGAGTACCAGGTAATAACATGGCTATATACAGAGAGTACCAGGTAATAACATGGTTATATACAGGAAGTACCAGGTAATAACATGGCTATATACAGGGAGTACCAGGTAATAACATGGCTATATACAGGGAGTACCAGGTAATAACATGGCTATATACAGGGAGTACCAGGTAATAACATGGTTATATACAGGGAGTACCATGTAATAACATGGCTATATACAGGAAGTACCAGGTAATAACATGGTTATATACAGGGAGTACCAGGTAATAACATGGCTATATACAGGGAGAACCAGGTAATAACATGGCTATATACAGGGAGTACCAGGTAATAACATGACTATATACAGGGAGTACCAGGTAATAACATGGTTATATACAGGGAGTACCAGGTAATAACATGGCTATATACAGGAAGTACCAGGTAATAACATGGTTATATACAGGGAGTACCAGGTAATAACATGGCTATATACAGGAAGTACCAGGTAATAACATGGCTATATACAGGAAGTACCAGGTAATAACATGGCTATATACAGGGAGTACCAGGTAATAACATGGTTATATACAGGAAGTACCAGGTAATAACATGGCTATATACAGGGAGTACCAGGTAATAACATGGCTATATACAGAGAGTACCAGGTAATAACATGGTTATATACAGGAAGTACCAGGTAATAACATGGCTATATACAGGGAGTACCAGGTAATAACATGGCTATATACAGGGAGTACCAGGTAATAACATGGTTATATACAGGGAGTACCAGGTAATAACATGGCTATATACAGGAAGTACCAGGTAATAACATGGTTATATACAGGGAGTACCAGGTAATAACATGGCTATATACAGGGAGTACCAGGTAATAACATGGCTATATACAGGGAGTACCAGGTAATAACATGACTATATACAGGGAGTACCAGGTAATAAAATGGTTATATACAGGGAGTACCAGGTAATAACATGGCTATATACAGGAAGTACCAGGTAATAACATGGTTATATACAGGGAGTACCAGGTAATAACATGGCTATATACAGGAAGTACCAGGTAATAACATGGCTATATACAGGAAGTACCAGGTTATAACATGGCTATATACAGGGAGTACCAGGTAATAACATGGTTATATACAGGAAGTACCAGGTAATAACATGGCTATATACAGGGAGTACCAGGTAATAACATGGCTATATACAGAGAGTACCAGGTAATAACATGGTTATATACAGGAAGTACCAGGTAATAACATGGCTATATACAGGGAGTACCAGGTAATAACATGGCTATATACAGGGAGTACCAGGTAAAAACATGGTTATATACAGGGAGTACCAGGTAATAACATGGCTATATACAGGGAGTACCAGGTAATAACATGGCTATATACAGGAAGTACCAGGTAATAACATGGTTATATACAGGGAGTACCAGGTAATAACATGGCTATATACAGGGAGCACCAGGTAATAACATGGCTATATACAGAGAGTACCAGGTAATAACATGGTTATATACAGGGAGTACCAGGTAATAACATGGTTATATACAGGGAGTACCAGGTAATAACATGGCTATATACAGGGAGTACCAGGTAATAACATGGCTATATACAGGAAGTACCAGGTAATAACATGGCTATATACAGGGAGTACCAGGTAATAACATGGTTATATACAGGGAGTACCAGGTAATAACATGGCTATATACAGGAAGTACCAGGTAATAACATGGCTATATACAGGGAGTACCAGGTAATAACATGGTTATATACAGGGAGTACCAGGTAATAACATGGTTATATACAGGGAGTACCAGGTAATAACATGGCTATATACAGGGAGTACCAGGTAATAACATGGTTATATACAGGAAGTACCAGGTAATAACATGGCTATATACAGGGAGTACCAGGTAATAACATGGCTATATACAGAGAGTACCAGGTAATAACATGGTTATATACAGGAAGTACCAGGTAATAACATGGCTATATACAGGGAGTACCAGGTAATAACATGGCTATATACAGAGAGTACCAGGTAATAACATGGTTATATACAGGAAGTACCAGGTAATAACATGGCTATATACAGGGAGTACCAGGTAATAACATGGCTATATACAGGGAGTACCAGGTAATAACATGGCTATATACAGGGAGTACCAGGTAATAACATGGCTATATACAGGGAGTACCAGGTAATAACATGGCTATATACAGGGAGTACCAGGTAATAACATGGCTATATACAGGGAGTACCAGGTAATAACATGGCTACATACAGGGAGTACCAGGTAATAACATGGTTATATACAGGGAGTACCAGGTAATAACATGGCTATATACAGAGAGTACCAGGTAATAACATGGCTATATACAGAGAGTACCAGGTAATAACATGGCTATATACAGGGAGTACCAGGTAATAACGTGGCTATATAAAGGGAGTACCAGGTAATAACATGTCTACATACAGGGAGTACCAGGTAATAACATGGTTATATACAGAGTACCAGGTAATAACATGGTTATATACAGAGTACCAGGTAATAACATGGCTATATACAGAGTACCAGGTAATAACATGGTTATATACAGAGTACCAGGTAATAACATGGTTATATACAGGGAGTACCAGGTAATAACATGGCTATATATAGGGAGTACCAGGTAATAACATGGCTATATACAGAGAGTACCAGGTAATAACATGGCTATATACAGAGTACCAGGTAATAACATGGTTATATACAGAGTACCAGGTAATAACATGGTTATATACAGGGAGTACCAGGTAATAACATGGCTATATACAGGGAGTACCAGGTAAAATGGCTACATACAGGGAGTACCAGGTAATAACATGGCTATATAAAGGGAGTACAAGGTAATAACATGGCTATATACAGAGAGTACCAGGTAATAACATGGTTATATAACGGGAGTACCGGGTAATAACATGGCTATATACAGAGAGTGCCAGGTAAAATGGCTACATACAGGGAGTACCAGGTAATAACATGGTTATATACAGAGAGTACCAGGTAATTACATGGCTATATACAGGGAGTACCAGGTAATAACATGGCTATATACAGCGAGTACCAGGTAATAACATGGCTATATACAGGGAGTACCAGGTAATAACATGGTTATATACAGAGAGTACCAGGTAATAACATGGCTATATACAGGGAGTACCAGGTAATAACATGGCTATATACAGAGAGTACCAGGTAATAACATGGTTATATACAGAGAGTGCCAGGTAAAATGGCTACATACAGGGAGTACTAAGTAATAACATGGCTATATACAGGGAGTACCAGGTAATAACATGGTTATATACAGGGAGTACCAGGTAATAACATGGCTATATACAGGGAGTACCAGGTAATAACATGGCTATATACAGGAAGTACCAGGTAATAACATGGCTATATACAGGGAGTACCAGGTAATAACATGGCTATATACAGGGAGTACCATGTAATAACATGGTTATATACAGGGAGTACCAGGTAATAACATGGTTATATACAGAGAGTGCCAGGTAAAATGGCTACATACAGGGAGTACCAGGTAATAACATGGCTATATACAGGGAGTACCAGGTAATAACATGGTTATATACAGGGAGTACCAGGTAATAACATGGCTATATACAGGGAGTACCAGGTAATAACATGGCTATATACAGGGAGTACCAGGTAATAACATGGTTACATACAGGGAGTACCAGGTAATAACATGGCTATATACAGGGAGTACCAGGTAATAACATGGCTATATACAGGGAGTACCAGGTAATAACATGGTTATATACAGGGAGTACCAGGTAATAACATGGTTATATACAGGGAGTACCAGGTAATAACATGGCTATATACAGGGAGTACAAGGTAATAACATGGCTATATACAGGGAGTACCAGGTAATAACATGGTTATATACAGGGAGTACCAGGTAATAACATGGCTATATACAGGGAGTACCAGGTAATAACATGGCTATATACAGAGAGTACCAGGTAATAACATGGCTATATACAGGGAGTACCAGGTAATAACATGGCTATATACAGAGAGTACCAGGTAATAACATGGTTATATACAGGGAGTACCAGGTAATAACATGGCTATATACAGGGAGTACCAGGTAATAACATGGCTATATACAGAGAGTACCAGGTAATAACATGGCTATATACAGAGAGTGCCAGGTAAAATGGCTACATACAGTCAGTACCAGGTAATAACATGGCTATATACAGGGAGTACCAGGTAATAAGATGGCTATATACAGGAAGTACCAGGTAATAACATGGCTATATACAGGGAGTACCAGGTAATAACATGCCTATATACAGGGAGTACCAGGTAATAACATGGCTATATACAGGGAGTACCAGGTAATAACATGGCTACATACAGGGAGTACCAGGTAATAACATGGCTATATACAGGGAGTACCAGGTAATAACATGGCTATATACAGGGAGTACCAGGTAATAACATGGCTATATACAGAGTACCAGGTAATAACATGGCTATATACAGGGAGTACCAGGTAATAACATGGCTATATACAGGGAGTACCAGGTAATAACATGGTTATATACAGAGAGTACCAGGTAATAACATGGCTATATACAGAGAGTACCAGGTAATAACATGGTTATATACAGGGAGTACCAGGTAATAACATGGTTATATACAGAGAGTACCAGGTAATAACATGGCTATATACAGGGAGTACCAGGTAATAACATGGTTATATACAGAGAGTACCAGGTAATAACATGGTTATATACAGGGAGTACCAGGTAATAACATGGTTATATACAGAGAGTACCAGGTAATAACGTGGCTATATACAGGAAGTACCAGGTAATAACGTGGCTATATACAGGAAGTACCAGGTAATAACGTGGCTATATACAGGAAGTACCAGGTAATAACATGGCTATATACAGGAAGTACCAGGTAATAACATGGCTATATACAGGAAGTACCAGGTAATAACGTGGCTATATACAGGAAGTACCAGGTAATAACATGGCTATATACAGGGAGTACCAGGTAATAAAAAAAAATATACATTTTTTGTCACTTAGCAGACGCTCTCATCCAGAGCGACTTACAGTAGTGAATGCATACATTTCATTTTTTTTATATACTGGCCCCCCGTGGGAATCGAACCCACAACCCTGGCGTTGCACACACCATGCTGGCATTGCAAACACCATGCTCTACCAACTGAGCCACAGGGAGCCACATGGCTATATACAGGGCTTACCAGTAGTGATTCGATGTGCAGGGGTACGAGGTTATTGAGGTAGCAATCTGCACATAGATACAGGTAAAGTGACTAGGCAACAGGATAGATAATAGACTGAGCTGTAGCAACACTGTATGTAGAGCAGTGGTAAGTGTGTGTGTGTGTGTGTGTGTGTGTGTGTGTGTGTGTGTGTGTGTGTGTGTGTGTGTGTGTGTGTGTGTGTGTGTGTGTGTGTGTGTGTGTGTGTGTGGACATGTTTTACTATTCTTTAGGGGACCAGAAATTTGACCAACGGGATAATTTTTTGGTCCCCACAAGGTCAAATGCTATTTCTAAGGGGTTTAGGGTTAAGGTTGGAATTAGTGTAGTTTGAGTTTTAGGGTTAGGAGTTGGATTATGGTTAGGTTTTGGGGTTAGGGTAAGAGTACAGGTTAGGTTTAGGGGTTAGGGAAAATAGGATTTTGAATGGGACTGAATTGTGTGTTCCCACAAGGTTAGCTGTCAAATCAAATAGCATTTTATTGGTCACATATACATTTTTTTTCAGATGTTATTGCGGGTGTAGCAAAATGCTTGTGTGATGTAGTGTTTTTATGTGTGTGTGTGTGTGTGTGTGTGTGTGTGTGTGTGTAAGTGTGTGTAAGTGTGTGGGTAGAGTCCAGCGTGTGTGCATAGAGTCAGAGAGTTATTTCAAAAAAGGGTAAATGCAGGTAGTCCGGGTAGCCATTTGATTAGCTATTTAGCAGTCTTGTTTAGCAGTCTTATGGCTTGGGGTTAGAAGCTGTTCAGGGTCCTGTTGGTTCCAGACTTCAGTACCACTTGCCGTGCAGTAGCAGAGAGAACACTTTTGGCTGGAGTCTTGGTGAACAGGTAGTACAGGAGGGGACTAAACACCCCTGAGGGGCCCCTGTGTTGAGGGTCAGCGTGGAGGATGAATTGTTGCCTACCGCTACTATTTGAGGGCAGCCAGTCAGGAAGTCCAGGATCTAGTTGTAGAGGGTGGACCCTGAACAGCTTCTATCCCCAAGACATAAGACTGCTAAATAGATGGTTAACTAAATAACTATTGACGGTTTTTGCAACCTTTGTTTTGTTTTTTGTTGACTCATCAACATGCGTTGCGGCTACTGTTTATTATTATTATGCTTAGTCACTTTATTCCTAGTTATATATACAGTTGAAGTGGGAAGTTTACATACACCTTAGCAAAATACATTTAAACTCAGTTTTTCACAATTCCTGACATTTAATCCTAGTAAAAATTACCCTATCTTAGGTCTGTTAGGATCACCATTTCATTTTAAGAATGTGAAATGTCAGAATAATAGTAGAGAGTATTATTTATTTCAGCTTTTATTTACTTCATCTCGTTTTCAGTGGGTCAGAAGTTTACATACACTCAATTAGTATTTGGTAGCATTGCCATTAAATTGTTTAACTTGGGTCAAACGTTTCGGGTAGCCTTCCACAAGCTTCCCACAATAAGTTGGGTGAATTTTGTCCCATTCCTCCTGACAGAGCTGGTGTAACGGAGTCAGGTTTGTAGGCCTCTTTGCTCACACACACTTTTTTAGTTCTGCCCACACATTTTCTATAGGATTGAGGTCAGGGCTTTGTGATGGCCACTCCAATACCTTGACTTTGTTGTCCTTAAGCCATTTTGCCACAACTTTTGAAGTATGCATGGGGTCATTGTCCATTTGGAACACCTATTTGCGACCAAGCTTTAACTTCCTGACTGATGTCTTGAGATGTTGCTTCAATATATCCACATAATTTTCCATCCTCATGATGCCATCTATTTTGTGAAGTGCACCAGTCCCTCCTGTATCAAAGCACCCCCACACCATGATGCTGCCACCTCCGTGCTTCACGGTTGGGATGGTGTTCTTCGGCTTGCAAGCCTCCCCCTTTTTCCTCCAAACATAACGATAGTCATTGTGGCCAAAAGGGTTCTATTTTTGTTTCATCAGACCAGAGGACATTTCTCCAAAAAGTACGATCTATGTCCCCATGTGCAGTTGCAAACCGTAGTCTGGCTTTTTTATGGCGGTTTTGGAGCAGTGGCTTCTTCCTTGCTGAGTGGCCTTTCAGGTTATGACGATATAGGACTCGTTTTACTGTGGATATAGATACTTTTGTACCTGTTTCCTCCAGGATCTTGACAAGGTCCTTTGCTGTTGTTCTGGGATTGATTTGCACTTTTCGCACCAAAGTACATTCATCTCTAGGAGACAGAATGCTTCTCCTTCCTAAGCAGTATGTATTTAAAATTTTTATTTTACCTTTATTTAACTAGGCAAGTCAGTTAAGAACAAATTCTTATTTTCAATGATGGTCTAGGAACAGTGGGTTAACTGCCTTGTTCAGGGGCAGAATGACAGATTTTTGTCAGCTTGGGCTTTCAATCTTGCAACCTTCCGGTTACTAGTCCAACGCTCTAACCACAGGGCTATCTCCCACTCCATGACAGCTGTGTGGTCCCATGGTGTTTATACTTGCGTACTATTGTTTGTACAGATGGACGTGGTACCTTCAGGTGTTTGGAAATTGCTCCCAAGGATGAACCAGACTTGTGGAGGTCTACAATTTTTTTTCTGAGGTCTTGGCTGATTTCTCTAGAATTTTCCATGATGTCAAGCAAAGAGGCACTGAGTTTGAAGGTAGGCCTTGAAATACATCCACAGGTACACCTCCAATTGACTCAAATGATGTCAATTAGCCTATCAGAAGCTTCTAAAGCCATGACATCATTTTCTGGAATTTTACAAGCTGTTTAAAGGCACAGTCAACTTAGTGTATGTAAACTTCTGACCCACTGGAATTGTGATACAGTGAATTAAAAGTGAAATAATCTGTCTCTAAACAATTGTTGGAAAAATGACTTGTGTCATGCACAAAGTAGATGTCCTAACCGACTTGCCAAAACTATAGTTTGTTAACAAGACATTTGTGAAGTGGTTGAAAAACTAGTTTTAATGACTCCAACCTAATTGTATGTAAACTTCCAACTTCTACTGTACATATCTACCTCAATTACCTCGTAACCCTGCACATCGACCCGGTACCGGTGCCCTGTGAATATATCCAAGTTATCATTACTGAATTGTTGGAAGGGCACATTAGTAAGCATTTCACTTTTAGTCTACACCTGTTGTTTACGAAACATGTCAAATTAAATTGGATTAGATTTGTGTTAAATAAGTATTCAACCCCTCAGGTTAGAAACTCAGTTGGCGGCGACTACAATGTTCTTTGGTAAGTGATTTGCAAAGAGATTTGCACACCTGGATTGTGCAATATTTGCCCATTAATCTTTTTTAAATTCTTCAAGCTGTTTCATTGTGTTGGGGATCATGGCTACAAAGCAATTTCCATGTCGTGCCATAGACTGGCATTCAGATTTAAATCAAAACTGTAACTCAGCCACTCTGGAACATACACTGTCTTCTTGATAAGCAACTCCATTGTAGATTTGGCTTTGTGTTTTAGGTTATTGTTCTGCTTAAAGATGAATTAATCTCCCAGTGTCTGGCGGAAAGCAGACTGAACCAGGTTTTCCTTTAGTAATTTGCCTGTGCTTAGTTCCATCCCGTTTTTTTTTATCTTGAAAAACTCCCCAGTATTTGACGATGTCAAGCATACCCATACCATGATGCAGCCACCACCATGCTTCAAAATAAAGAGGCCGTTATTAAGTGATGTGTTAGATTTTCCCCAAACATAAGGCTTTGCATTTAGGCCACAGTGTATTCCTTTGCCGTGTTTTTCTTCAGTATTACTTTAGTGCCTTGTTGCATACAGGATACATGTTTCAGAGTATTTGTATTCTTCTTTTCACTCTGTCATTTAGGTCATTATTGTGGAGTCACTACAATGTTGTTGATCCATCCTCAGTTTTCTTCATTCACAGCCATTGAACTCTGTAGTTGTTTTAAATCACCAATGGTCTCATGGTGACATCCCTGAGCAGTTTCCTTCCTGTTCTGTAGCTCATATCAGAAGGATGACTATCTTTGTTGTGTCTAGGTGGTTTAATACATCATCCAGATTTGATTTGATTTGATTTTGATTTGATCCAGAGCATGATTATTAACTTGACCATGTCTTAAAGGGGAGGCCGGTAGCCTAGTGGTTAGAGCGTTGGCCCAGTAACTGTAAAAGTGGCTTGATTGAATTCCTGAGCAGACAAGGTAAAAAAAAATCTGTTGTTCTGCCCCTGAACAAGGCAGTTAACCCACTGTTCCTAGGCCGTCACTGTAAATAAGAATGTTCTTAACTGACTTGTCTAGTTAAATAAAGGATAAATAAAATAAGAGACTCAATGTCTGATTTGTTATTGTTACCAGTCACAGCTCTTCTATATGAGGCTTTTGAAAAGCTCCCTGGTCTTTGTAGTTGAAGCTGTGCTTGAAATTCAATACTTGACTGTGGTACCTTACAGATGTTGTATGTATTGAGGACCGAGAGAGGGAGGGGTAGTCATTAAAACAGTCCATATAACTTATTATGTGATCTGCTAAGCCACATTTTAGTTCTGAACTAATTTAAGTTTGCCTAAACAAAGGTGGTGAAAACGACGGTAGGTACAGTAGTTGTTGGTTCATGGACGGTAATAGGTAGGTAGTTGTTGGTTCAGAGTCAGTAATAGGAAGGTAAATGTTGGTAGGTAGTTGTTGGTAGGTAGTTGTTGGTTCATGGACGGTAATAGGTAGGTAGTTGTTGGTTCAGGGACAGTAATAGGTAGGTAGTTGTTGGAAGGTAGTTGTTGATTTATGGACTGTAATAGGTAGGTAGTTGTTGGTTCAGAGTCAGTAATAGGTAGGTAGTTGTTGGTTCAGGGACAGTAATAGGAAGGTAATTGTTGGTAAGTAGTTGTTGGAAGGTAGTTGTTGGAAGGTAGTTGTTGGAAGGTAGTTGTTGGAAGGTAGTTGTTGGTAGGTAGTTGTTGGTAGGTAGTTGTTGGTAGGTAGTTGTTGGTAAGTAGTTGTTGGTAGGTAGTTGTTGGAAGGTAGTTGTTGGTAGGTAGTTGTTGGTAGGTAGTTGTTGGTAAGTAGTTGTTGGTAGGTAGTTGTTGGAAGGTAGTTGTTGGTAGGTAGTTGTTGGTAAGTAGTTGTTGGAAGGTAGTTGTTGGTAGGTAGTTGTTGGTAAGTAGTTGTTGGTAGGTAGTTGTTGGTAAGTAGTTGTTGGAAGGTAGTTGTTGGTAGGTAGTTGTTGGAAGGTAGTTGTTGGTAGGTAGTTGTTGGTAAGTAGTTGTTGGAAGGTAGTTGTTGGTAGGTAGTTGTTGGAAGGTAGTTGTTGGTAGGTAGTTGTTGGAAGGTAGTTGTTGGTAGGTAGTTGTTGGTAAGTAGTTGTTGGAAGGTAGTTGTTGGTAGGTAATTGTTGGTAAGTAGTTGTTGGAAGGTAGTTGGAAGGTAGTTGTTGGTAGGTAGTTGTTGGTAAGTAGTTGTTGGAAGGTAGTTGTTGGTAGGTAGTTGTTGGTAAGTAGTTGTTGGTAAGTAGTTGTTGGTAGGTAGTTGTTGGTAAGTAGTTGTTGGAAGGTAGTTGTTGGTAGGTAATTGTTGGTAAGTAGTTGTTGGAAGGTAGTTGTTGGTAGGTAGTTGTTGGTAGGTAGTTGTTGCTTCAGGGCCAGTAATAGGTAGGTAGTTGTTGGTAGGTAGTTGTTGGTTCAGAGTCAGTAATAGGTAGGTAGTTGTTGGTAGGTAGTTGTTGGTAGGTAGTTGTTGATTTATGGACAGTAATAGGTAGGTAGTTGTTGCTTCAGGGACAGTAATAGGTAGGTAGTTGTTGATAAATAAAAATATAATTTACATAAGTATTCAGACCCTTTACTCAGTGCTTTGTTGATGCACCTTCGGCAGCGATTACAGCCTTGAGTCTTCCTGGGTATGATGCTACAAGCTTGGCACTCCTGTATTTAGGGAGTTTCTCCCATTCTTCTCTGCAGATCCTCTCAAGCTCTGTCAGGTTGGATGGGAAGCGGCGCTGCACAGCTATTTTCAGGTCTCTGAGGAGATGTTTGATCGAGTTCAAGTCAGGGCTCTGGCTGGGCACAAAAGGACATTGAAACTTGTCCCGAAGCCACTCCTGCATTTTCTTGGCTGTGTGCTTAGAGGCGTTGTCCTGTTGGAAGGTGAACCTTCGCCCCAGTCTGTGATCCTGAGCTCTCTGGAGTAGGTTTTCATCAAGGATCTCTCTGTACTTTGCTGAAATAAATTATTCTCTCTGCTATTATTCTGACATTTCACATTCTTAAAATAAGGTGGTGATCCTAACTGACCTAAGACAGGGAATTTTTACTAGGATTAAGTGTCAGGAATTGTGAAAACTGTGTTTATATGTATTTGCCTAAGATGTATGTAAGCTTCCGACTTCAACTGTATATATTATATTATATCACACAAATAATTATACCTACCTCGGCCTAAACATCCACACCCCAGGTAACTTCCACAAGGCTGTAAACGATCGAAGAGGCAAGGCAAATAGGGCCTTCTATTCCTTCAAAAGGAACATAAAAATCAATATCCCAATTAGGATATGGCTAAAAACACTTCAATCAATTATCAAACCCATTGCTCTATATGGTTGTGAGGTCTGGAGTCCACTCACCAACCAAGAACTCACAAAATAGAACAAACACCCAATCGAGACTCAGCAAGCAATAAAGTAAGAAATATACTATGTGTACAATGGAAAATCCCAAACAATGCATGTTGATCAGAATTATGACAATACCTGCTAATTATCAAAATCCAGAAAAGAGCTGTTAAATTCTACAACCACGTAAAGGGAAGCGATGCCCACGCATTCCACCACAAAGCCCTCACCTACAGAGAGATGAACCTAGAGAAGAGTCCCCTCAGAGCCATCACCTACAGAGAGATGAACCTGGAGAAGAGTCCCCTCAGAGCCCTCACCTACAGAGAGATGAACCTAGAGAAGAGTCCCCTCAGAGCCCTCACCTACAGAGAGATGAACCTAGAGAAGAGTCCCCTCAGAGCCCTCACCTACAAAGAGATGAACCTAGAGAAGAGTCCCCTCAGAGCCCTCACCTACAGAGAGATCAACCTAGAGAAGTGTCCCCTCAGAGCCCTCACCTACAGAGAGATGAACCTAGAGAAGAGTCCCCTCAGCCAGCTGGTTCTAGGACTCTGTTCACAAACACAAACAGAGCCCCAGGACAGAAACACATTTGGACACAACCAAATCACGAGAAAGCAAAAAGATAACTATTTGACACACTGGAAAGAATCAACCAAAAAAACAAATTCCAATGTTATCTGTCCCTGAACAGAGAGTACACAGTGAGAGTACACAGACCTGACCACTGTGACTGACTCTAAATTAAGAAAATCCTTGACTATGTACAGACTCAGTGAACATAGCCTTGCTATTGAGAGAGGCCGCCATAGGCAGACCTGGCTCTCAAGAGAAGACAGGCTATAAGCTGCACTTCCTAACCTCCTGCAAAATGTTTGACCACATTAGAGACACACATTTCCCACAGATCACACAGACCCACAAAGAATTTGAAAACAAATCAGACATTGATAAACTGCCATCTCCGTTAGGTGAAATATTGCAGTGTGTTTATTTCCCTTTTGTATATTTTATTTATTCCATTTGCTTTGGCAATGTCAACACACTCTATGTTTTCCATGCAAATAAAGACCATTGAATTGAATTGAATAGAGAGAGAGAGAGAGAGAGAGAGAGCTTCCATGATGAGAGCGTGAAGCTCCACTTGTATTTGTATTTCATTTGATGTCATGGCCAGACACTGGGATGAGTGCTCTTCAGAGACATAATTGTGTGTGTGCTTCCCTGAAGCCTTATTCAAAGACAAAATGAAATACCCAAACTGTCCATGGCTAATGAAAAAAACAATTTCCCCTCTCGAGCAGGAGTGGACAGAGATCCACGGCACGGTGACATCAAAATAAAAGAAATTGACGGAAAGTAAACTGTGAAGCGCTGTGAGATTGCTGCGGACGCGGTTTCGCTCAATTTCATCTATTATTATTGTATTTCTTATGGACTGGCTCACGATGACTTCTACCCCTCAGGGAGGTTATCAGTCAAGTCATCTGAGCAGGATATACTGTTGACTCTTTATCACCAATCATAGCGCTGTATTATCTAGCCACTGGAGGTAGACTGGAGACTAGAGAAACACTTTCCCAATCCAGACATGTCACTTGTCTTGCTATAGATGTTTTGCATGGGTGGATACAGTGCCATCGTAACAAATCAACCTTAACAT
The DNA here is from genome assembly GCF_901001165.1 of Salmo trutta. Classification (NCBI taxonomy): domain Eukaryota; kingdom Metazoa; phylum Chordata; class Actinopteri; order Salmoniformes; family Salmonidae; genus Salmo; species Salmo trutta. The sequence goes on from NC_042977.1 coordinate 47,214,305, forward strand.
CCTAATATAGAGGAACAGCAGCGGTAGTGGATAGATAGGTATTTAATACAAAGGTCAGGACATCTCACTGGTTCCATCGGTGGTTATTTGACAACAAAACATGACCTTATGAAGATCGATAACCCTCTCTGGTCACTACACACCGTAGGGCTCAAATGGTATAAGATACAGATTCGGCACTGGAGGAGGCTATTGGAAAACGATAAGCTCTCTGGTCACTACACACCATAGGGCTCAAATGCTATAAGATACAGATTCGGCACGGGAGGAGGCTATTGGAAAATTATAAGAGCTCTCTTTGTTCTGTCCTCTCCTCCTGCTAAGAATGAGAGGGGGAGGATAGTCTCGAAAACTCTCCCAACAAATCACGAGGTAGACATTCCAGAACGTCACGACCTTTACAGTAGTTTTAGTTAAAGTAGTTGATGCAAACTAGTCGCATGCGAAATGCACTCATTAAAAATGTACCTCTCTGATCTTCGTCTTGCTATTTTGTATTTTATTAACAAAAAGAGTCCATTGAAACCAGACCCTAGTCACTGTGTTGCCTAGGGAGAGGAGGAAGGAGAGAGAGGAAACTTCCTGCCCAAGGTATGACCATATTAGAGACACATATTTTCCTCAGATTACACAGACTCACAAAGCATTTTAAAACAAATCCAATCTTGATTCAACCTGTTACACAGCGTTGTGTTCGAGACCACCTAAAACGAGACTTATTCAAGACCAAGACCGTAGCAAATTGACTCAGAATGAAGACCAAGACAGGAGGGGGGGAAAGACAGAGTCAAGACTGAGACCGTGCGGGGGACAAGGGGTCTGAGACATAGTCAAGACCGAGACCGTGCGGGGGACAAGGGGTCTGAGACATAGTCAAGACCGAGACCAGGCGGGGGACAAGGGGTCTGAGACATAGTCAAGACTGAGACCGGGCGGGGGACAAGTGGACCGAGACATAGTCAAGACCGAGACCGGGCGGGGGACAAGGGGACCGAGACCAGAAAAATGCAAACACCATAATAAGATTCTTGCTCGTTAGCCTAACTTCCAGTCATGGGCAACCTTAGCAAGGTAATTAACATTAGCCTTCTTAATCTAGCTATTGAACGTCCATCCTCTCAGGCCAGGGGCACAGCAATGTACGAATTAATGGTTGGATCAGAATCGCCGTTATAGTCATTGGCCAGGACGCAGAATTATGTCAAATAATTGCCCATTTTAGCTAGGCCACCGGAGGACAACACAACGAGATGCAACAATTCAAGTTTTTCTGTCAATGACGTATGCATTCAATGGGATTTGATAGGAGTGACACCAAATCCAAGCTAACTTCAATGACACTTTTTTTTAGGTGCGCCAGGACCATTCAGAGTTGACCTTGCTCAGTTTAACTTAACGCTGATTGGCAATTTTTTTTATATATTATTTTTGTCAAGGGAGGCCAGATACTCACTGGCTTCCCTTGCCTTCAATGCTACTGGCGGCAACAATGTCATATTCATTTGGACCAGACAGCATCAGACAGATGATCTTCATGTAGCGAGACAGAGGGGCGCTGTTTGCTTTCTCCTGTGAGATACATTCAGCCTCTTGCGAATTGAATAAAATTATGAAACAGAGAGAGACAAGATAAACAAAATGAATGTGTTTATATATATATATTTACTAGAATAGAATTGAGAGAGAGAATTCGAATCTATTCTGTTTTTTGGTTGATTCTTTCCAATGTCACGAGAGAGTGGTAGATAGAGAGAGGGAAAGAGCTAAGCAGGAAAAGAGAGGTAGTGACTCGTCTCTTTATTAGAATGGCTGACAACAATGGTTGGATCAGAGAGTGGAAGGCCCTAAAAATGGTCAAAGACCCCAGCCACCCCAGTCATAGACTGCTCTCTCTTTTACCGCATGGCAAGCGGTACCGGAGCGCCAAGTCAAAAAGGCTTCTCAACAGCTTTTACCCCCAAGCCATAAGATTCCTGAACAGGTAATGAAATTACTATTTGCATTGTGTGTGTCCCCCACCAACCTCTCTTTTACGCTGCTGCTACTCTCTGTTTATCATATATGCATAGTCACTTTAACCATACCTACATGTAGTATACACTACCTCAACTAGCCCGACTAACCGGTGCCCCCGCACATTGGCCACCCAAACTATCTGCATTGTCTCCCGCCACCCGCCACCCACCACCCGCCAACCCCTCTTTTACGCTACTGCTACTCTCTGTTCATTATATATGCATTATCACTTTAACCATAACTACATGTACATACTACCTCAATTAGCCCGACTAACCGGTGCCTGTATTTAGCCTCTCTACTGCATATAGCCTTGCTACTGTATAAAGCCTTGCTACTGTATATAGCCTCTCTACTGTATATAGCCTCTCTACTGTTATAGCCTCTGTTCTGTATATAGCCTCACTACTGTATATAGCTTCTCTACTGTATATAGCCTCTCTACTGTATATAGCCTCTCTACTGTATATAGCCTCTCTACTGTATATAGCCTCACTACTGTATATAGCCTCACTACTGTATATAGCTTCTCTACTGTATATAGCCTCTCTACTGTATATAGCCTCTCTACTGTTATAGCCTCTGTTCTGTATATAGCCTCTGTTCTGTATATAGCTTCTCTACTGTATATAGCCTCTCTACTGTATATAGCCTCTCTACTGTATATAGCCTCTCTACTGTATATAGCCTCTGTACTGTATATAGCCTCACTACTGTATATAGCTTCTCTACTGTATATAGCCTCTCTACTGTATATAGCCTCTCTACTGTATATAGCTTCTCTACTGTATATAGCCTCTCTACTGTATATAGCCTCTCTACTGTATATAGCCTCTCTACTGTATATAGCCTCTCTACTGTATATAGCCTCTCTACTGTATATAGCCTCTCTACTGTATATAGCCTCTGTACTGTATATAGCCTCACTACTGTATATAGCTTCTCTACTGTATATAGCCTCTCTACTGTATATAGCTTCTCTACTGTATATAGCTTCTCTACTGTATATAGCTTCTCTACTGTATATAGCCTCTCTACTGTATATAGCTTCTCTACTGTATATAGCCTCTCTACTGTATATAGCTTCTCTACTGTATATAGCCTCTCTACTGTATATAGCCTCTCTACTGTATATAGCCTCTCTACTGTATATAGCTTCTCTACTGTATATAGCCTCTCTACTGTATATAGCCTCTCTACTGTATATAGCTTCTCTACTGTATATAGCCTCTGTACTGTATATAGCCTCTCTACTGTATATAGCTTCTCTACTGTATATAGCCTCTCTACTGTATATAGCCTCTCTACTGTATATAGCCTCTCTACTGTATATAGCCTCTCTACTGTATATAGCCTCTCTACTGTATATAGCCTCTCTACTGTATATAGCCTCTCTACTGTATATAGCCTCTCTACTGTATATAGCCTCTCTACTGTATATAGCCTCACTACTGTATATAGCCTCTCTACTGTATATAGCCTCTCTACTGTATATAGCCTCTCTACTGTATATAGCCTCTCTACTGTATATAGCCTCTCTACTGTATATAGCCTCTCTACTGTATATAGCCTCTCTACTGTATATAGCCTCTCTACTGTATATAGCCTCTCTACTGTATATAGCCTCTCTACTGTATATAGCCTCACTACTGTATATAGCCTCTCTACTGTATATAGCCTCTCTACTGTATATAGCCTCTCTACTGTATATAGCCTCTCTACTGTATATAGCCTCTCTACTGTATATAGCCTCTCTACTGTATATAGCCTCACTACTGTATATAGCTTCTCTACTGTATATAGCCTCTCTACTGTATATAGCCTCTACTGTATATAGCCTCTCTACTGTATATAGCCTCTCTACTGTATATAGCCTCTCTACTGTATATAGCCTCTCTACTGTTATTTTTCACTGTCTTTTTACTGTTGTGTTTTATTTCCTTACTTATCTATTGTTCACCTAATACCTATTTTTTACTAAAAAAATCGCACTGTTGGTTAGTAAGTAAACATTTCACTGTGAGGTCTACTACACCTGTTGTATTCAGCATTTCACTGTAAGGTCTACTACACCTGTTGTATTCAGCATTTCACTGTAAGGTCTACTACACCTGTTGTATTCAGCATTTCACTGTGAGGTCTACTACACCTGTTGTATTCAGCATTTCACTGTAAGGTCTACTACACCTGTTGTATTCAGCATTTCACTGTGAGGTCTACTACACCTGTTGTATTCAGCATTTCACTGTGAGGTCTACTACACCTGTTGTATTCAGCATTTCACTGTAAGGTCTACTACACCTGTTGTATTCGGCATTTCACTGTAAGGTCTACACCTGTTGTATTCAGCGCACGTGTCCGTGACACATCGCCACGGATCAGTAACTCTACCAAGCTGGGTTCTAACAAGGCTATCTGATCTGGGATCAGTACATATCGGTTATTTTCTCCATCAGAGTAAATCGACCAAGACGGGTTCCAACAAGGCTATCTGATCTGAGATCAGGGAGACACACTGACTGCATAGTGTAGGTGACGTTACTTAAACAGAAAGGTGGTGGGTTGAGTCAGTTCTCAGCAAGTGGCAGAAGTGGATAGAAAGAGAGAGCTGCTGGGAGGTGAGACATGGGAGTGGTGGACAGAAAGAGAGCTCCTTGGAGGTGAGACAGGGGAGTGGTGGACAGAAAGAGAGAACTCCTTGGAGGTGAGACATGGGAGTGGTGGACAGTTCATCCTAACATCAGTCATTTCCACTAATTTCTTATTGTCAGTTCCATTAGAGAACGCTGAGGTAATCTCACCAGATGAAGTGGCAATAAATTCTAGCAGTGTTAACCTAGAACACCTCAATAACATAACACACGACATGACAGCAGATTACCCTCGGTCATTCAGATCTAGGTCGTGTAGGCCTCTGTGTGTGTGCGTGCGTGGGTACATGTGTGTGTGTGTGTGTTAGTGCTGAGCAATTAGTGCTTCTTTAAGATCGGTTCACTTATAACAAAAAATAATCACGGTTTTTGATTTTGGTTTTAAATTATTATAATTTTTTTTATAATGTTGTAACAACACAGAATAAAACAACTAATAAAAGCCCATGATGATAGTGACTGCCCATTACTGCTGATCACTTGATGAATCGTTATCGATTTCTAAGCTGATATATGGAATGGTTTTAAGATGGCCGTACATATTATGGTTCATTTAGAAATTTGATTTGACATTTTAGGACACCTTTACGTTTAAAAAAATATATATTGAAAAGTATATTTAATTTGTCCTTTTACTTCTATAGCCCAGAGAAACACATTGAATAACACATTCATAAATGGCAAAAATGATTCCAAGTCTTCATCTCTATTCTAGAGGGCTGCTGCCTATGTTATCTGACAAAATCACTGTTTTACCTAGATCACATATTTTCAGGTAGAGATACCTGGTGAAGCAACAGCTCTCTATCCCTCTCCATCGCACGTCTTCTGTCTCTTCTCACCCTCTCTATGTAACCACGCAGTGGGGTATGGTTATAAGAATTAATTATCACATTTTCTATGCTAAACTATGTAGAGTATAGGCCTGTTGGAAACTCACAACTCCCTACTACATCACACAGTTTAGGCTTGATCTGATTTATCTAAATGGAAGTCAATTAGTTGTTTAAAAATGGAAATGTAGTGCTCACCACCTAACCTCACCACCTCACGACTTCACCACCTCACCACCTCACCACCTCACCACCTCATCACCTCACCACCTCACGACTTCACCACCTCACCACCTCACCACCTCACCACCTCATCACCTCACCACTTCACCACCTCACCACCTCACCACCTCACCACCTCATCACCTCACCACTTCACCACTTCACCACTTCACCACCTCACCACCTAACCTCACCACCTCCCACTTCACCACCTCACCACCTCATCACCTCACCACTTCACCACCTCACCACCTCACCACTTCACCACCTCACCACCTCCCACTTCACCACCTCACCACCTCACCACTTCACCACTTCACCACCTCACCACCTCACCACCTCCCACTTCACCACTTCACCACCTCACCACCTCACCACTTCACCACTTCACCACTTCACCACCTCACCACTTCACCACCTCACCACTTCACCACCTCACCACCTCACCACCTCCCACCTCACCACTTCACCACTTCACCACCTCACCCTTCACCACCTCACCACCTCACCACCTCCCCACCTCCCACCTCCCCACCTCCCCACCTCCCCATCTCCCCACCTCCCCACCTCCCACCTCCCCACCTCACCACCTCCCCACCTCCCCACCTCACCACCTCCCCATCTCCCCACTTCACCACCTCCCATTTCACCACCTCACCACCTCACGACTTCACCACTTCACCACCTCACCACTTCACCACCTCCCACTTCACCATTTTACCACCTCACCACCTCACCACTTCACCACCTCACCACTTCACCACCTCCCTTCACCACCTCACCACCACCTCACCACTTCACCACCTCACCACCTCCCCTCACCACCTCACCACCACCTCACCTCACCATTTCACCACTTCACCACCACCTCACCACCACCTCACCACCTCACCACCACCTCACCACCTCACCACCACCTAACCACCACCTCACCACCACCTCACCACCACCACCTAACCACCGCCACCTCACCACCACCACCTAACCACCACCACCTAACCACCACCACCTAACCACCACCACCTCACCACCACCTCATCACCACCTCACCACCTCACCACCACCTAACCACCACCTCACCACCACCACCTAACCACCACCACCTCACCACCACCTCACCACCACCACCTAACCACCACCACCTCACCACCACCTAACCACCACCACCTCACCACCACCTAACCACCACCTCACCTCACCACCTCACAATTTCACCACTTCACCACCTCACCACCTAACCTCACCACCTCACCATTTCACCACCTCACCACCTCCCCTCACCACCTCCCCTCACCACCTCCCCTTACCACCTCCCCTCACCACCTCCCCTCACCACCCCACCACCTAACCTCACCACCTCCCCTCACCACCTCCCCTCACCACCTCCCCTTACCACCTCCCCTCACCACCTCCCCTCACCACCCCACCACCTCCCCTCACCACCCCACCACCTCCCCTCACCACCCCACCACCTCCCCTCACCACCCCACCACCTCCCCCCACCACCTCCCCTCACCACCTCCCCTCACCACCCCACCACCTCCCCTCACCACCCCACCACCTCCCCCCACCACCTCCCCTCACCACCCCACCACCTCCCCTCACCACCCCACCACCTCCCCCCACCACCTCCCCTCACCACCTCCCCTCACCACCCCACCACCTCCCCCCACCACCTCCCCCCACCACCTCCCCTCACCACCTCCCCCCACCACCTCCCCTCACCACCCACTCTGATCTAATTACAAGCTAAATAAAATGCTGCCGCTAAGCAGCAATCTGCAGTTCAAACAATAACAAAGTGGGCACCCCACCACTTGTTTTAGTAAACAGCTGAGGGATGGGTCTGGAGAAATATATCCACCGTCAAATTCATAGACAGAGCTATTGTACTTTTGATATAGAAATGATAGTTTTAACCATGTAGTGACCCTATAATTCCCTTTTGCCTTTACCAAAGGGTGTGTCTCTGTGTGTCTCTGTGTGAGTGTGCGTTCATGTGAACAGCAGTTTAGTGAGGATTCATTGTGATCTAGTCCCAGAGAGCTCAGGGAGCTGTAAAGGAAATTCAGCTATGTCAACAGACGGGTTGGCAGAAATCACGAAAATGATGCGAGCGCATCGATGTGGCCAGAAGGCGTGCGTCGTTATGATTCTGAACGGTCAGATAGCTAGCAACAGTGACAAGAAGTTGCCATGTTTGGAATCCTAGGTGGCTCGTTTCAGTTAGTTTTACCATGTCTTGTTTAGATGTGTTTTGACTGTTGTCACGTCTATGCTAATATGGCTAAAATTAGCAAGCTAGCTAACCGACAACTGTAACGATGTATTTGAGAGACAACAAGTGTTCATTGTGAAAATGTATTTATGTTTTCAATAAACATTGGAGACTAAATATAGTTTACATGTTATCAACAATCTAAACCAACCCCGTCTGTTTTTCCCCGTAGTTTATAGTTGGTTATGTATACGCTCGTTATATCGAACGGTCGTGATAAATCACAAAGCCAAGCATCTTCATTCAGGCTCTGCTCATAGGGAGGCAGTGGAAAAAAATCTCTCCCTCAGGATTTGATTTGTTACTCATTTCATCAATCCATCATCAATCCATCCTGCTAATTTTTACACCTCAAATACCCTGCTGTCTCAGCTCTCTCTCTCTCTCTCTCTCTCTGTCTGTCTCTCTGTCTCTCTCTCTCTGTCTCTCTCTCTGTTTCTCTGTCTCTCTGTCTCTCACTCTCTGTCTCTCTCTCTCTCTGTCTCTCTGTCTCTCACTCTCTGTCTCTCTCTCTCTCTCTCTCTCTCTCTCTCTCTCTCTCTCTGTGCGTGTGTGTGTTCGCAGCCTCACTCCCTCACCTCTCCATCAGAACTCAGTGTCTTAACCTGACCTTACTGTGAATCACACAGCCCTCGCAGTCCCACCACAACAACTGGCTCCTGAAAATGTAGTTTATCCTCCTGAAGATGACTGCTAACATCAAAAGTACTACACTTCATAGAGAGTAGGGTACCATTATGGGATAAGGCTCTGTCTGTTATAAGGTGGGATGTATTAGGATCCCAATTAGCTAGTGCTAAAGCAGCAACTACTCTTCCACAGAACATATAATAATGTATAATGGACAGGTACATTACAAAGACAGAACTACATACATTTAAAATAAGTATACACATTTTCATACATTTATTTCTTCTCATAATCATTGGATTCATACTGAATGCAAGTGCAACACACACAAAAAAATACAAAAAACAAAATAACAACTTTTCACTAAATTCCCCTGACGTGAATATAGCTACCTTGTTTCTATTTTTACCGCCTGTAATAGGTATCCTGGGGTAACATGTCATGTCTAAACTTGTAGGCCGTTTGTTACAGATACCACCCGCTATGGGTTTCATTAGGTAAAATGCGAACGTTCATAAACATGAAATAACCAGGCCTTGAATCTTGAGCCTTGTTACAGTCTATCACCCTGAACAGGTTAGCTGAGGTATAGTGTTGCAGTCTACCACCAATTAAGGGTTAGCTAAAGTATTGTGCTAGGCTTTGGACCTGCTTATAAAATGAACAAGGTCCCTGTGAATCAGATGGAGTTGTTACTCTCCTGCTGATATAAAATAAACCAGAATTAGATGGGAGTTTCACCTAAGGTCTTTGGCTCCCGCTGAGGCTTTCACCTCAGCCACCTTGATCAGAGTTAACAGACGAGAACTCAACAACCTTGAATTGTGTGTAGTTTCCTCTAAAGTTTCACGTTAATGTTGTCCACCTCAGCAACTTGTCTTACATTTCCACTTTTATTCCCCTACACCACATATCCACCAAGCAGCATCCACCAGCCGTAAACATACTGTACCGTATCTACTTGAGGAAAGAACTACAATTAAAATTTAAACCTATCAATCCATTAATCAATAATACTTTGCTCTACTGGGGCCCTGCTATGCTAATGTTTAAATCCAGTTAAAAATAAATTGTAACATGCACCGAATACAACAGGTAAAACCTTACCATGAAAATCTTATCAACAATGCAGTTCAACAAATAGCGTTAACAAAATATTTACTAAATAAACTAAAGTTCAAAAAATCTAACGAATCAAAAATGAACACAAGAGTGGTACATAACAATAATGAGGATCTATACAGGGGGTACCGGTACAGAGTCAATGTGGAGGCTATATACAGGGGTACCGGTACAGAGTCAATGTGGAGGCTATATACAGGTGGTACCGGTACAGAGTCAATGTGGAGATTATATACAGGGGGTACCGGTACAGAGTCAAAGTGGAGGCTTTATACAGGGGGTACCGGTACAGAGTCAATGTGGAGGCTATATACAGAGTATTACGGTACAGAGTCAATGTGGAGGCTATATACAGGGTATTACGGTACAGAGTCAATGTGGAGGCTATATACAGGGGGTACCGGTACAGAGTCAAAGTGGAGGCTTTATACAGGGGGTACCGGTACAGAGTCAATGTGGAGGCTATATACAGGGGGTACCGGTACCGAGTCAATGTGGAGGCTATATACAGGGGGTACCAGTACAGAGTCAATGTGGAGACTATATACAGGGGGTACCGGTACAGAGTCAAAGTGGAGGATATATACAGGGGGTACCGGTACTGAGTCAACGTGGAGGCTGTATACAGGGGGTACCGAGTCAACGTGGAGGCTGTATGCAGGGGGTACTGGTACCGAGTCAACGTGGAGGCTATATGCAGGGGGTACCGGTATCGAGTCAATGTGGAGGCTATATACAGGTGGTACTGGTACCGAGTCAATGTGCGGGGGTACAGGTTAGTCGAGGTAATTTGTAAAGTTACTATGCATAGATAATAAGCAGTGAGTAGCAGCAGTGTAAAAACAACGGGAGGTTCAATGTAAATAGTCTGGGTGGCCATTTGATTAGTTGTTCAGCAGTTTAATGGCTTGGGGATAGAAGCTGTTAAGGAGCCGTTTGGTCCTAGACTTGACGCTGCGGTACAGCTTGCCGTGCTGTAGCAGAGAGATGCCTCTTGCACTGAGATGTAGTGCCTTAGACCGCTGCGCCACTGGGGAGCCACTGCCAAATCTTCTCAGTCTCCTGAGGGGAAAAAGGTGCTGTTGTGCCCTCTACACAACTGTTTTGTGTGTTTGGACCAAGAGAGTTTGTTGGTGATGAGGACACCAAGGAACTTTAAACTCTCGTCCCGCTCCACTTCAGTTCCGTCAATGTTAATGGGGGCCTGTTCAGACCTCTTTTTCCTACAGTCCACGATCTGCTCCTTTGTCTTGCTCACATTGAGAGAGAGAGGTTGTTGTCCTGGCATCACACTGCCAGGTCTCATCGTTGTGTCGTCAGCAAACTTAATGATGGTGTTGGAGTCATGCTTGGCCACGCAGTCGTGGGTGAACAGGGAGTAGAGGAGGGGACTAAGTACACACCCCTGAGGGGCCCCAGTGTTGTTGATCAGCGTGGCAGATGTGCGAGCATAAAAGGCATTTATCTCGTCTGGTAGGCTCGTGTCACTGGGGAGCTTGCGGCTTGCCTTTGTAGTCCGTAATAGTTTTCAAGCCCTGCCACAATTCGACAAGCATCAGAGCCGGTGTAGTAGGATTCAATCTTAGTCCTGTATTGACGCTTTGCCTGTTTGATGGTTTATCTGAGAAAAATAGCAGGATTTGTTATGAACTTCCGGAATAGTGTACAGCTCCTTGAAAGCGGAAGCTCTAGCCTTTTGCTCGGTGGAGATGTTGCCTGTAATCCATGGCTTCTGGTTGGGAAATGTACGTACAGTGAGGGAAAAAAGTATTTGATCCCCTGCTGATTATGTACGTTTGCCCACTGACAAATAAATGATCAGTCTATAATTTTAATGGTAGGTTTATTTGAACAGTGAGAGATAGAATAACAACCAAAAAATCCAGAAAAATGCATGTAAAAAATGTTATAAATTGATTTCAATTTTAATGAAGGAAATAAGTATTTGACCCCTCTGCAAAACATGACTTAGTACTTGGTGGCAAAACCCTTGTTGGCAATCACAGAGGTCAGACGTTTCTTGTAGTTGACCACCAGGTTTGCACACATCTCAGGAAGGATTTTGTCCCACTCCTATTTGCAGATCTTCTCCAAGTCATTAAGGTTTTGAGGCTGATGTTTGGCAACTCGAACCTTCAGCTCTCTCCACAGATTTTCTATGGGATTAAGGTCTGGAGACTGGCTAGGCTACTCCAGGACCTTAATGTGCTTCTTCTTGAGCCACTCCTTTGTTGCCTTGGCCGTGTGTTTTGGGTCATTGTCATGCTGGAATACCCATCCACGATCCATTTTCAATGCCCTGGCTGAGGGAAGGAGGTTCTCATCCAAGATTTGACGGTACATGGCCCCGTCCATCGTCCCTTTGATGCGGTGAAGTTGTCCTGTCCCCTTAGCAGAAAAACACCTCCAAAGCATATTGTTTCCACCTCCATGTTTGACGGTGGGGAT
>NC_042977.1:47231504-47283336 GCF_901001165.1 Salmo trutta
CCTGAGCTCATACAACTAATTTTAAAAAAAGCATAATGTATGTATTATTTTGACTATAACAAATACTCAGATTAAACATATTCTGCTATTTTATCACAGACTACTTTGTTTAACAAGGACTCTCTCCTCCTCACCAGTGTCATGATCAAAGATATGATCAAGAGCCTCACATACAGTACATCATTTGGTCATTGTGCTGCCACAGAATGAATTGTGAGCGAGGCCTCAAAAAAGCTTTATATACCAGAGCAGCAAGAAAAGTTATATATATTACTGAAACAATGTTGCGATTGTTTGTGAGAATGCCATCCACAGCAGGAGGGTTAAGATGGCTTGAGTTCTGTCGCTAACATCATTTTGAAACCATAAACAAGTTGTATATCCCAGGCCTACTCTTCATCATTTCTCCAGCAAAACAGAATGATTAACAGTGTCGAACACCTTTGACAGGTTAATAAACAAGGCAACACAGGTCTTTTGAGAGAGAGAGAATTATTTATCCCATGTGGTCCGGTTTGCCGGGGTAAATTTAACACCACTTTACTAGAAGGACTGGGACCTCACAATTTACTTTATTTACCACTTTATTACAAAGCCAGGGACCTCACAATACGGTACTTAGGTGCCAATACGATATGTGTTGCGATTCGATACTGTGATTTTATTGCGATTCGATGTTCCAAACATATTGCTCATCATATTTATTCTGCAGGGCGTCAAAAGGGAGCCATCAGAAAACACGTTTTGATCAGTCATGGAAATAAAAAGTGCTGAAAACACATTGCCTCCTTATTTTAAAAAGTATACTGGAGTTTTCGTACAGGCACAGCGAACTAGCAATATTGTAGTGGTAGTGGTGGTGATGGTGGTGATGCTGGTGGTAGTGGTAGTCGTGGTGGTGGTGGGAGTGGTGCTGGTGGTGGTGGTGGTAGTGATGGTGGTGGTGATCGTGCTAGAGGTGGTGATGGTGTTGCTGGTGGTGGTGGTGGTAATGGTGGTAGTGGTGGTGGTAGTGGTGGTGCTGGTGCTGGTGGTGGTAGTAGTGATGGTGGTGGCAGTAGTGATGGTGGTAGTGGTGGTGGTACAGGTGGTGATGGTGTTGCTGGTGGTGGTGGTGGTGGTTGTAGTAGTGATGGTGGTAGTTGTGGTGGTGGTAGTGATGGTGGTGGTAGTAGTGATGGTGGTAGTGGTGGTGGTAGTAGTGATGGTGGTAGTGGTGGAGGAAGTGGTAGTGATGGTGGTGGTGATGGTGGTAGTGGTGGTGGTAGTGGTAGTAGTGATGGTGGTGGTGGAAGTGGTAGTGATGGTGGTAGTGATGGTGGTAGTGGTGGTGGTGGTAGTGGTGGTGGTAGTGGTGATGGTAGTGGTAGTGATGGTGGTAGTGATGGTGGTAGTGATGGTGGTAGTGGTGGTAGTGATGGTGGTAGTGGTGGTGGGGGTGGTAGTGATGGTGGAAGTGGTGGTGGGGATGGTAGTGGTGGTGGTGGTAGTGATGGTGGTAGTGGTGGTGGTAGTAGTGATGGTGGTAGTGGTGGTGGTAGTTGTAGTGATGGTGGTAGTGATGGTGGTAGTGGTGGTGGTGGTGGTGGTAGTGGTGGTGGTGGTAGTGATGGTGGTAGTGATGGTGGGGGTGGTGGTGGTGGTAGTGGTGGTGGTGGTAGTGATGGTGGTAGTGGTGCTGCTGATGGTGGTGGTGATGATGCTGGTGATGGCGTACATTTGTGTATGAAGGGGAGTTCCGAAGGCTGAAAACTCCAGGATTCAATCAACAGCTCTAGCCTCTGTCCCAAATTATACTCTATTCCCTATATAGTGCACTACTTTTGACCAGAGCCCTGTGGCACCCTATTTACTATATAGTGCACTGCTTTGACCAGGTACCATAGGGCTCTGGTCTAAAGTAGTGCACTACATAGGGAAAAGGGTCCCATAGGGTTCTGGTCTAAAGTAGTGCACTACATAGGGAATAGGGTACCATTTGGGATTCATCCTTAGATTCTCTCCTCATAGAAGGCTGATTAGAGCTGGGTTTGGTTGTAGTCTGGTTTTGACAAGTTTCCCTCCTTTCACTCAAGAAAAGCAATTAAAAAAAATGAAGGCCTGCTATTTATCCTTTATGCTGTTCTGAGGACAGCCTTTTTTTAAAAGAGTCAGTGGACTAGAGTCTGATGCTTTGCTGTTTTCACTGAGCAGCCTGGGGTTACCATACTTACAAAGAGCTCCCACAGAGAAAGAGAGAGAGAGAGAGAGAGAGGAAAGAGAGCAAGAGACAGAGAGAGAAGCAAAGAAGAGAGTGGGTGAGAACGATAGACAGAGAGAAAGAGATATTTTTTTCCTGTTCATTTGCCCGTGTAAAAGATGAGAGCTGCAGTTCAAATGCTTGTCATGTTAATCCCATTAGGAATAATCCCCCAGACCTAAAATGAGAAACAATACAGATGTGTCAGACAGACATTCTCCCTGAGTTGAAGGCCAGTGACATCATCTAGACCATCCACTAGGAAGGAAGGATCTGATTCAGAGCAGAGAGACACAAAGAGGATACGAGCATCTTGTTGAGTCTCTGTGTTTAGTCACACTCCTAGTATGATACACATATTGTCAGGGTTGGATGTCCTTGACAGGCTCAGAACTCAGATTCTAGCTACAGTAGGCCACTAACTCAACTGAGCTGTTAGCTAGCTAACTTCGTGCACTATTTAGCTAAGTGAATTAAATGGCATTCGCTAGCTAACTTCCTATTAACTAGCTCTCTTGATGTAATCATCAGCTAGCTAACTTCCTATCAACTAGCTCTCGATGTAATTATCAGCTAGCTAACTTCCTATCAACTAGCTCTCTTGATGTAATTATCAGCTAGCTAACTTCCTATCAACTAGCTCTCTTGATGTAATTATCAGCTAGCTAACTTCCTATCAACTAGCTCTCTTGATGAAATTATCAGCTAGCTAACTTCCTATCAGCTAGCTCTCTTAATGTAATCACCAGCTAGCTAACTTCCTATCAGCTAGCTCTCTTAATGTAATCACCAGCTAGCTAACTTCCTATCAGCTAGCTCTCTTGATGTAATCACCAGCTAGCTAACTTCCTATTAGCTAGCAATCTTGATGTAATCATTGTAAATGAATAACACCGTCTCCAAATGCATTTGTAGATAACAGCCAGAGAAGAGGGTGACATTGCAGCTCCAGCTGTCAGTAAAGGGACAGTGTAGACCAGTGGACAGGGCAGGTCACATTGAGGGAGAACATTAGGAAGATATTCCCCAGTTCCAGTCCCTAGAGGGGAAACTTTGAAGACCGAGAGATAATAGCTAAATATTATTCAGTGCTGTCTAATTTTAGAATAATGAAGCCTGTTTCTTTGTGATGTTTTCTGTCCTCAGATATGGAAAGCTTTAAAAGCCTGTTTGTAGATGAAAAGAGAGGTCCCAATGAATGTCACAAGAGACTAACACTTTATCCTATATCCCATGGGTTATATGTGTAGGCCTACCTGTGTTAGGGTTATGGTGTATACAAATGTTGTATACAAAAATACAGTTAAACAGCACACACAATGTATAAACCTATTACAATTGGAGCAGACCAACCCTGCTGGAGGTCTGCTGGGTGTGCAGGGTTCTGTTCCAGCCCTGCAATAACACACCTGATTCAACTCAACAAATCTAGTGAGTTGATAATCTAGTGTGCTATTGCTAGGCTGGAACAGAACCCTGCACACCCAGTAGATCTATTGCTGGTCTGGAATAGAAGTCTCTTCCCCCAGTAGATCTATTACTGGTCTGGAATAGAAGTCTCTTCCCCCAGTAGATCTATTACTGGTCTGGAATAGAAGTCTGCTCCCCCAGTAGATATATTACTGGTCTGGAATAGAAGTCTGCCCCCCCCCCCAGTAGATCTATTACTGGTCTGGAATAGAAGTCTGCTCCCCCAGTAGATCTATTACTGGTCTGGAATAGAAGTCTGCTCCCCCAGTAGATCTATTACTGGTCTGGAATAGAAGTCTGCTCCCCCAGTAGATCTATTACTGGTCTGGAATAGAAGCCTGCTCCCCCCAGTAGATCTATTACTGGTCTGGAATAGAAGTCTGCTCCCCCAGTAGATCTATTACTGGTCTGGAATAGAAGTCTGCTCCCCCAGTAGATCTATTGCTGGTCTGGAATAGAAGTCTCTTCCCCCAGTAGATATATTACTGGTCTGGAATAGAAGTCTGCTCCCCCAGTAGATCTATTGCTGGTCTGGAATAGAAGTCTGCTCCCCCAGTAGATCTATTACTGGTCTGGAATAGAAGTCTGCTCCCCCCCCCCCAGTAGATCTATTGCTGGTCTGGAATAGAAGTCTGCTCCCCCAGTAGATCTATTACTGGTCTGGAATAGAAGTTTGCCCCCCCAGTAGATCTATTACTGGTCTGGAATAGAAGTCTGCTCCCCCAGTAGATCTATTACTGGTCTGGAATAGAAGTCTGCTCCACCTAGTAGATCTATTGCTGGGCTGGAACAGAACCCTGCACACCCAGTAGATCTATTACTGGTCTGGAATAGAAGTCTGCTCCCCCCAGTAGATATATTGCTGGTCTGGAATAGAAGTCTGCTCCCCCCAGTAGATCTATTACTGGTCTGGAATAGAAGTCTGCTCCACCTAGTAGATCTATTGCTGGTCTGGAATAGAAATCTGCTCCCCCAGTAGATCAGGGATCAGTGGAGCAACGTTGGCCAACACTGGTATGGAGTTATTCTTGTTCCACTGAAATTATTATTTGGTAATAATAGCCTACTTGTTGCTACTCAGTGATATATTGTTGTTTAGACTAAGATGTCTCGTCTTTAAATACAAGTTAGTTTATCACTTCCAAATGTTTAAATAAAGTGTTAAATCTTTGAAGTGAAGTCATTTTAAAATTGCTTTAATTGTTAAAGTATTATTCTAAATGAACTAGTGTCAATGTTGATTAATCACATATCACAATCCTGCAATAAAGAGAGGAAGGGAATCTGTCTGTCATGTGTCTGTGTTCCTGTGTTGTTTTCTCAAATGAACATTTCCTTTGTGTCCAGTTGTAAGATCTCCAATCTGTTTTAATTTGATTGTCACTCGGTCTCAGTATATCAGCCATGTGAATCCATTTTGCAGCTTATAATATGACACGCATCACCAATGCAGCCATAGGCCGACAGTATGATGTCATTACTAGCTTTATGGGCATCTGTGATCTGAAGCAGAGAATAGCTAAAACTCACACATTGTTTACATGTTGAGCTATATGTTCTCAATTTAAAATGAAGCCAGTAGACAATGTATATGAGGCAAACCATATACCAGATTTTGTACATGTCTATTAGGTGCTGACATAAAACATTGTTTAGTGCAAATCGAACCCTTCTGTCACAGTATCTAACGAAGGTGGCGCCCCTCCTCGGTCGGGCGGCGCTCGGCGGTCGTCGTCGCCGGCCTATTAGCTGCCACCGATCGTTGTTTCTGTGTCTTTTGGTTTTGTCTGTCTATCCCACACCTGTTTTGTGTTTGTCATTAGTGGGGGGTTATTTAGTGTGTATTTTCAGTTGGGGTTCTCGTGCGGGATTGTTTATCGTCCATTATATTGCCGGGCTGGGCCCCGTGCGTGTTTTTTCAGTGCGCTTATTTTGGGAACGTGTGTTTCCCCTGGAGGACTTCGCCACGCGCCCTGTGCCCTACGGCTATTGCGTTTGCTATTATTATTATTAAAACACAGTTGCTCCGGCCCTCTGTCTCCTGCTCCTGATTCCACATCTCCACTGGTCCTAGACAGCCGTGACACCTTCTAATGTTTGTACAGTATGAAAGTAAGGAGATGACATTTAGGCTACAGGAGATGAGCATTACAGGTATCATATGAGGTTCATTTTATTTCATTAATTTTAGCAATGTTGCTTCCAAAATGATTCCAGTTGGTTCCGTTAGGTTGACAGTAAATGGTTGCTCTATGTATATACTGACGCTGGATAAGCTAGTGACTATGCTAAACCTGATAGCCTTCTAAATCAATAATATGCTGTTTTTATTAACATTTTATTTGCTTTATAATCGTGAGAGAAATTGAACTAGCTAATAGCTTTATACCTAGGTAGCTTACAAGGTTAGCTGACATTTCTCAAAACAAACTTCATTGTGGTTTTGCTACACTTCTTGTCCCTCATGCTAGCCAGATGAACGTGGCCAAAATATCACTCCAAAAACAACATAATATTGATTATGTTCAGCATTGTAGATTATTTATCTCTTCATGCTTCAGCTCATCTCAAAACAACAGAGAAAGGCAGTGAAAACAGCGCGCTGCGGCACATTTTCAACGGGTAAATAGCGTTTTTGCATGGTGGAGACAGACGAGGACACTGGATCGATGAGGAGGACGACGATTAAGAAGCGAGTGAGAAGATGGTGGTGAAATGGATATGGAGCTTGAGATAAAACAATGGGGAAAAAAGTAGTGGAGATGATGGAGGCTGTGAGCCAGAGAGGAAGAAGTGAAGCAAGAGGGTTCATCCGCCCCAAATCTGTCCTGGAAAAGAAGACCGCAAAGTGAGAACACTCACACACACCCACCGACACACACATGCAGACACACACACGCACGTCTCCATCTCCCAAACCATGAGGCCCTATACAGGGAATGGTAAAATCGTCCCAGTTCAAACGCTGTGCAGGAATAATATACATCAGTTGCTTTACAAAAAACAAGGGACCAGAACATTTAAAAGGGGGGAAAACGATGAGGTAAAAAGGAGTAGCAGCAGAGTGAGAGAATACATGATGATGACTCCTCCTCCTCATCTCCCTCCTCTCCCTCCTCCCTCCCCCTCGTACCCCTCCTCATCTCCCTCCTCTCCCTCCTCCTCGTCCCCCTCCTCATCTCCCTCCTCTTCCTCCTCCTCGTCCCCCTCCTCATCTCCCTCCTCTTCCTCCTCCCTCCACCCCTCCTCCTCGTCCCCCTCCTCATCTCCCTCCTCTCCCTCCTCCTCATCTCCCTCCTCATCTCCCTCCTCTCCCTCTCCCCCTCCCCCTCGTCCCCCTCCTCATCTCCCTCCTCCCCCTCCTCATCTCCCCCTCGTCCCCCTCCTCATCTCCCTCCTCCCCCTCCTCATCTCCCTGCTCCCTCTCCCCCTCGTCCCCCTCCTCCTCTCCCTCCTCTCCCCCTCCCCCTCCTCATTTCCCTCCTCTCCATCCTCCCTCTCCACCTCACCCCCCTCCTCATCTCCCTCCTCCCCCTCCTCATCTCCCTCCTCTCCCCCTCGTCCCACCCCCCCTATCCCCTCGTCCCCCTCCTCATCTCCCTCCTCTCCCTCCCCCTCGCCCCCCTCCTCCTCTCCCTCCTCATCTCCCTCCTCCCTCTCCCCCTCCCCTCGTCCCCCTCCTCCCCCTCGCCCTCCTCCCTCCCCCTCGTCCCCCTCCCCCTCGTCCCCCTCCTCCCTCTCCCCCTCGCCCTCCTCCCTCCCCCTCGTCCCCCTTCTCATCTCCCTCCTCTCCCTCCCAATCGTCCCCCTCCTCTCCCTCCTCCCTCCCCCTCGTCCCCCTCGTCATCTCCCTCCTCTCCCCTCCCCCTCGTCCCCCTCCTCATCTCCCCCTCGTCCCCCTCCTCATCTCCGTCCTCTCCCTCCTCCCTCCCCCTTGTCCCCCTCCTCATCTCCCTCCTCTTCCTCCTCCCTCCCCCTCGTCCTCTCCCTCCTCCCCCTCCTCATCTCCCTCCTCCACCTCCTCATCTCCCTCCTCCCTCTCCCCCTCCTCCCCCTCCTCATCTCCCTCCTCCACCTCCTCATCTCCCTCCTCCCTCCTCTTGGGGACTCTGGGGACATGTTGCATGTCATCTCAGCGTCTCACTGTGAAGTGGAGCGGTGATGATGTGGTGGGAAGGGGCAGTGTGTGTGTGTGTGTGTGTGTGTGTGTGCGGGCATGCATGTCTGTGTGCAGCGGTGCGGGGATGATGTGACGGGGCAGTTCAGAATAAAGTCAAGGTTACGGGGTGATGGGGGAGCTAAACACTGTGGCTGTCTCCAAATAAATATATGGATGAGAGAGAGAGAGAGGAGAGGAGAGAGAGAGAGAGAGAGAGAGAGAGGAGAGTGGAAGGAGGGGGAGAGAGAGAGGTATAGGGGAGAGGAGGAAAAGGAGTGATGGGGAGAGAGAGAGAGAAACAAAGAGAGAGAGAGGTGTAGGGGAGAGGAGGAAAAGGAGTGATGGGAGGGAGAGAGAGAAGCAGAGAGAGAGAGGTGTAGGGGAGAGGAGGAAAAGGAGTGATGGGAGAGAGAGAGAGAGAGAAACAGGAGAGAGAGCGAGAGAGAGGTGTAGGGGAGAGGAGGAAAAGGAGTGATGGCCGAGAGAGAGAGAAGCAGAGAGAAACAGAGAGAGAGAGAGGTGTAGGGGAGAGGAGGAAAAGGAGTGATGGGAGAGAGAGAGAAACAGAGAGAGAGAGAGAGAGAGAGAGAGAGAAACAGAGAGAGAGATGGACATGATCTTTCCCTCCCATCCTAAGCTCTTCCAGACATCACATGATGAACTGTCTTTCTCGCCTTTCTCCGAGAGCAGAAACGAGTTCAGAAGAATTACTGTAATCTACAGAGTCAAAGCCTACAGACTGCAGCAGAATTAGTCGCTATTTGTGCATCAGCCTCGCTAGAGATGCTATGTGACTTGCGTTGCATCCCTATGGCCTTTGTAAAAAGTAGTGCACTATTTAGATCAGGGTTCATCAACTAGGTTTGGCATTGTGACAAATTTCTTCTGCGCTAATAGTCGGCGGGACAGAACATAATTAGTATATGGTATTAGCACAATTAATTGACCTACACTACAGATTTAACAACATTTTTAACACATCTGATTAGTACATAATAAATTCAGTGATTACGCTCATAAAATCACCATGCCTCTCTTCAATTATTATTTAGTTATCTATTTCTCTGTGCGTTGATTGTTGGAGAAAACAGGTCTACGTAGCATACTGTAGGCTACACAATTTGTTTTAACGTCAACATTCGTTCAGAACAATTAACTTGTTAGGCAAGACAAAATGTCGCTCTCATACAGTATCAAAAGGTGGATAATGAAAATCGAAGTTTCAGGGTTAGAACGTAGAGTGAGATATGCGTTCATATTGTCCACAACGCCAAGCCAGTGTGTGTCTTATATGTAATGAAAATGTCGCTGTTTGCAAGGAATTCGATCTCAGACGTAATTATGAATCTAAGCATGAAACTTTCAAAGTGGCCTTCGATCACCAGACAAGAGGCCCAACACAGAAACATCGAAGCGTTAACTGCAAGCTGCACGTACAGATTTTTTGGGGACAGACGTATTCTGTCACTTAAACGGGTTAAATCTCCAGTTACATGGAAGAGGGAAAACAGTCGTGTACATGGTGGAGAAAAAAAACGTGAAGCCTTTTACTAGAAAGCTTGAGTTGTTCGATTTGGACTTGTCATCCGGGAAGGCTACTGTACTTCAGCACACTGAAGAAACGAAAAGGCTGAGGGACCAGGCCGCAGCATGGAAGATTTCATCAAGCAGCTGAGGGACAATTTACCCAGCAGTTTTGAAGACTACAGCATGCCCAATGATATAATTGTGTTTGTACGTGATCCTCTCACACTCCTCCCTTGCTAAGAAAACGATACCCTCGCTGGATGTAGCCGGAATTCAAACAGGAGCAGATAGAGCGAAATCAGGGATGCGCTCAGTAGTCCTTGTGTGCGTTTTGGGTGACATGCTCAGAGGAATACAGCCAATAAAGAAACTTCACTTGACAACAATGTTTGGATCAACTAACACCTACGAGTCCGCCTTTTCCTCTATGAACGCAGAACACACTCACGACAGGAACTGGCTTTCACATAAGTAAATCAAGGACTGCCTACGCATCAAAATCACATGCATCTCACGCAAAATCCACAAGATTGTGTCCGAGGGGAAATGCAACTTTTCCCATTGAATGGGTATAGTTGCCTATATGACTGTATTTAGTAAATACTAACATTATTGTGAGTGCTTGTCCAAGGATAGTTAGTTTTTGGCCAGTTGCAATTGTAAAAAAAATACAAAAAAAATAAAATCGCACTTCTATTAGGCCATATATTTTTTGGATGGTGAAAGATGCTGGTAAATCTCATAGCCTACCTCAGCCAGTTTAGTTATTTCATATAGGCCTAGGCTCGGGAAATAAATACATTCCAATGAAGCCCTCTTGTTGTTTGTAAAGTCAAATTAAAATGAAGATTATTGTTTAAATAAATGCATCGACTGGTGTAGGTTTTCTCCATCTGTCGCTGTGCAACACTTGCATAACAAGTGAGCTATATTTTCTGCACCAGGTAGCTGTTCACCTATTTATTTCGCTGTGGTTGTAGCTTTACGTTTGAGCACCACACGAAATGGTCCGCTGCCTGCTTTATTAGTTGACTGTCTCCTGCATTCTCCCTCCTCACGAATGAAATTGAAATGTAATTTTTGCATTATTTAGGTAGTGTAACTTCCTTCGTGGAACATTACATTTCGGAGTTTTTTTTAAAATCTCGTGTCCGATCATTTTTTATTATTATATTCATAATACATTTTGGGGGCTTTTGGGTGGCCAAATATTATTGTTGGCGGGCCAGATTTGGCACGCGGACCGCCAGTTGGGGAACCCTGATTAATCAAATTAAGCAATTGCCTGTAATAACATGTAGCTGTTGAAACCCACCATTAAATCCACCTCAACCAATTATGGCTGGTTCTGTGCAAGATATTCATTAATGTCATTTAGAGAGTTTAAACTGAGTGTTTTTTTAAGACTCGTCCTGCAGCATTAATAGTCCTAGTTTACTAGGCCCAGGGGCTGGTGTGCGTGTGTGAGTGTGTGTGAGTGTTTTTTATCTGTCTAATGATTCCCTCTACTCTTCATTATTCAAACAGTTCTAAGTGGATCATTTGGTTTATTTAATTAAACTAAGTAACACTTACATTAAGTTCCCCTAATAATATGTAACTAAACAGTAATAACTACAGTGGTTAGAGGTATTACTGTGTAACTAAACAGTAATAACTACAGTAGTTAGAGGTATTACTGTGTAACTAAACAGTAATAACTACAGTAGTTACATATGTATTACTATGTATTACTATGTACATAGGTATTACTATGTAACTAAACAGTAATAACTACAGTAGTTAGAGGTATTACTATAACTAAACAGTAAAAACTACAGTAGTTACATAGGTATTACTATGTATTACTATGTACATAGGTATTACTATGTAACTAAACAGTAATAACTACAGTAGTTAGAGGTATTACTGTGTAACTAAACAGTAATAACTACAGTAGTTAGAGGTATTACTGTGTATTACTATGTACATAGGTATTACTATGTAACTAAACAGTAATAACTACAGTAGTTAGAGGTATTACTGTGTAACTAAACAGTAATAACTACAGTAGTTAGAGGTATTACTGTGTAACTAAACAGTAATAACTAAAGTAGTTAGAGGTATTACTGTGTAACTAAACAGTAATAACTACAGTAGTTACATAGGTATTACTATGTATTACTATGTACATAGGTATTACTATGTATTACTATGTACATAGGTATCACTATGTAACTAAACAGTAATAACTACAGTAGTTACATAGGTATTACTATGTATTACTATGTACATAGGTATTACTATGTATTACTATGTACATAGGTATTACTATGTATTACTATGTACATAGGTATCACTATGTAACTAAACAGTAATAACTACAGTAGTTACATAGGTATTACTATGTATTACTATGTATTACTATGTACATAGGTATTACTATGTAACTAAACAGTAATAACTATAGTAGTTAGATGTATTACTATAACTAAACAGTAAAAACTACAGTAGTAAGAGGTATTACTATAACTAAACAGTAAAAACTCCAGTAGTTATATAGGTATTACTGTAACTAAACAGTAATAACTTCCAGTAGTTAGAGGTATTACTATAACTAAACAGTAATAACTACAGTAGTTATATAGGTATTACTGTGTAACTAAACAGTAATAACTACAGTAGTTAGAGGTATTACTGTGTAACTAAACAGTAATAACTACAGTAGTTAGAGGTATTACTATAACTAAACACTAATAACTACAGTAGTTAGAGGTATTACTGTAACTAAACAGTAATAACTACAGTAGTTATATAGGTATTACTATAACTAAACCGTAATAACTACAGTAGTTATATAGATATTACTGTGTAACTAAACAGTAATAACTACAGTAGTTATATAGGTATTACTGTAACTAAACAGTAATAACTACAGTAGTTACATAGATATTACTGTGTAACTAAACAGTAATAACTACAGTAGTTAGAGGTATTACTATAACTAAACAGTAATAACTACAGTAGTTACATATGTATTACTATGTACATAGGTATTACTATGTAACTAAACAGTAATAACTATAGTAGTTACATAGTAATACCTGTGTAACTAAACAGTAAAAACTACAGTAGTTAGAGGTATTACTATAACTAAACAGTAATAACTACAGTAGTTAGAGGTATTACTATAACTAAACAGTAATAACTATAGTAGTTACCATGGTATTATGATGTAAACACATGGTAGTAGGGTTGTAGGGCTATCAGTTATTACACAATTGGAACAGGGACTGTGTAACTGAAGGTTATTTCACGCGAGTAATTACTGATGTTATTACACATTTTCTTGTTTTTTTCCGCTACGCACCTAACATTTTGTAATTACACCCTTTGAAAGTCACCAGCGAATTACCATGTTAATAATAACTCGACTCAAAACTACACTGTTGCCGCCACCCAATCCACATGTGATGTTGATAAATACGCTCGGAGCGGGTCACAACAATTGAACAAGGCACACCCTGTCACAAGCTAGGTTTCCATCCAATTGGCGAGCGATTTTTCGTGTGAATATTCTGAAATCTGCATTAAAACACACCAGTGTTTCCATCCAATTGACTTTGTGACAGATTAAAGACTATGCGTGATAACGTAGATCAATATATTTAAAAAAAAAACCTTTTGCGGTTAAATTCCCATGTAACGAATAACAAATACAAGTTGAGTGGGTTTCCATGTCATTTTCAACTCTACTGATGGTTTTCTCACCCCTCAAAAAGTGCGTAATATAGCGAGTGTGCTAACTCTGTTAAAGGCACCTGCGTCCGAGCCATCAGCGTACTGTACCGGCGTGGCTGCTGGCTAGAGAGAACGTATAGCCTACATGCTGAGATTATTACGGACACAAGAGCCAGATCATTCGTATTTGGCAGCCAAGCATCCACGATCATGTTACCAGAATAAGACCCTGGATATATATATTGGAAAAGAGCAAACAAGCTCACATCATGCTTGCATTTTCCCCACCATGGGAAGTTCATAATCACCTTTTTATTTAACTAGGCAAGCCAGTTAAGAACAAATTCTTATTTTCAATGACGGCCTAGGAACAGTGGGTTAACTGCCTTGTTCAGGGGGCAGAACGACAGATTTTTACATTGTCAGCTCGGGGATTCAGATCTTGAAACCTTTCGGTTACTAGTCCAATGCTCTAACCACTAGGCTACGCTGCCGCCACCTATTTCATTTGTGGGCTAATAAACTGCACGCTTTCCTGACGAGTGGAATGATCACATGACATGTAATCGCGTGACTCCAAGTTTACATCGATCGTTATAATGTTTATTATATAAATATTTGCGCATAAGCTTTTCCACTGACATTTCTCACATAATTCATTTTATATACTCAAAAAATCCTACCATATTTCTTTTTTTTTTGGACATTTGAATCAAGTGAAATGTAAAAACAATGTAGTTACATAGGATATACTTGTAATTGTCATATACCTACACAGGAGCAAGCAACTTAATGTAAATTGAAACCCAATAGGGTATAACCTTAATAACTACTATCTAGTTACAATGTAACAACCTTTGTTACATGTAATGGATTATAAAAATAAAAAAAATGTAACTGTAATCCGCTACATTACCAGCAGAAATATTGTAATCAGATTACAGATACTTTAGAGAAATTAGATTATTAAATTCAAAAACGATGTTTGGTAAAAAAAACTTTGGCACTTTTCTGTTTTCTCAATAGCTGGGTTTCCATCCAATTTGCGACAGATTTTCATGTGAATATTCTAAAATCCGCAAAAGAAAATATGCGTATTTTCCCACCAGTGGGTGTTTTACCAAATTGACTTGCTGCAAAGGTGCACAAAAGTTAATGTACCGAATAAAAATCTAAACTTCAATGTGTTTCCGTCACATTTTCAACTCTAACAATAGTTTTGTCACAAAAATTGTTGCGTTAAATTGCAAAAGGGCATACTCTGGTCTTTGCATGTGCGTTCTAGCCTTAACAAATAAACGCTTGGAGGTAAGGATGGCAGCTGGGGTGTAGCCTACGGGCAATATGGATTCCACTTATTATTGATATCTACATTTACATTTACATTTTAGTCATTTAGCAGACGCTCTTATCCAGAGCGACTTACAGTAGTGAATGCATACATTTAATTTAATTTCATGCATTTTGTTACATAGCGTATTGATGTGAATCATACTGCTGCTCTCTCATTTAGCTTTTTGCACCTTATTGATTGTGCTGGTTGTGGATGGCTGTTCACAAATGTACTGTATATGTTTATTTTAACCCAATAATGGTTGAATTGAAGAAGTTTAAGTTGCCTATAAATCATTGTTTTTGCGACAGCAAGTGAAAAATGTGGTCTTGCAAAAGTTGCATAGTGCAAATCCAGGGCCTGATTAATGCATAAACCTACAGGGGCTGAAGCCCTGGGGCCCAAGGCCATAGGGGGGCATTGAGGCAGATAAAAAAAAAAATTATACATATAAATACATATAAATACATGTCCTCAAAGATGGAAGGAAGGAGGGAGGAGGCGAGATCAGGCGGGACCATTCTAGCCAATGAGAGGGCAGATACGCATGTGAACAACAGGCCATAGAGACAGATAGAGGACTCATCTTTGTATCGGTGTCCTGTCTCTTTGTCCTAACCTGTCCTGTCTCCCTGTCCTGTCTATCTGTACTGTACCTCTGTCCTGTCCTGTCTCTCTGTCCTGTCTCTTTGTCCTAACCTGTCCTGTCTCCCTGTCCTGTCTCTCTGTCCTGTCCTCCTGTACTGTCCTGTCCTGTATCTCTGTCCTGTACTGTCCTGTCTTTCTGTCCTGTACTTTACTGTTCTCCTGTCTTAACCTGTCCTGTCTCTGTCCTGTACTGTCCTGTCCTGTCTCTCTGTCATGTATTGTACTGTCATGTCCTGTTCTCCTGTACTGTACTATCCTGTCTCTCTGTCCAGTACTGTCCTGTCTCTTTGTCCTGTCCTGTCTCGCTGTCCTGTCTCTTTGTCCTGTACTGTCCTGTCTTCCTGTCCTGTCTATCTGTACTGTCCTGTTCTCCTGTACTGTCCTGTCTGATCTCTCTGTCCTGTCCTGTCTCTCTGTCCTGTCCTGTACTGTCCTGTCTCTGTCCTGTCTGTCCTGTACTGTTCTGTACTTCCTTGCACTCATTTCCTGTCCTCTTCTGTCTCTGTCCTGTCTCTCTGTCCTGTCCTGTCTCTCCTTCCTGTCCTGTGTCTCTGTCCTGTCCTGTCTCTCTGTCCTGTCTCTCTTTCCTGTCTCTCTGTTTTGTCCTGTCTACCTGCCCTGTTCTGTCCTGTCTCTCTTTCCTGTCTCTCTGTTTTGTTCTGTCTACCTGTCCTGTTCTGTCCTGTCTCTCTTTCCTGTCTCTCTGTTTTGTCCTGTCTACCTGTCCTGTTCTGTCCTGTCTCTCTTTCCTGTCTCTCTGTTTTGTCCTGTCTACCTGTCCTGTTCTGCCCTGTCTCTCTTTCCTGTCTCTCTGTTTTGTCCTGTCTACCTGTCCTGTTCTGTCCTGTCTCTCTTTCCTGTCTCTCTGTTTTGTCCTGTTTACCTGTCCTGTTCTGTTCTGTGTCTCTCTCCTGCCCTGTTCTGTCCTGTCTCTCTTTCCTGTCTCTCTGTTTTGTCCTGTCTACCTGTCCTGTTCTGTTCTGTGTCTCTCTCCTGCCCTGTACTGTCATGTCCTTTGTATCTGTCCTGTCCTGTAATGTCATAACCTGTCCTGTTCATCTGTCCTGTCTCTGTCCTGTCCTGTGTATCTGTCATGTCTCTGTCCTGTATATCTGTCCTGTCTCTGTCCTGTCCTGTAATGTCATGACCTGTCCTGTGTATCTGTCCTGTCTTGTGTATCTGTCCTGTCTCTGTCTCTGTCCTGTCCTGTGTATCTGTCATGTCTCTGTCCTGTGTATCTGTCCTGTCTCTGTCCTGTCCTGTAATGTCATAATCTGTCCTGTCTATCTGTCCTGTCTCTGTCCTGTCCTGTGTATCTGTCATGTCTCTGTCCTGTGTATCTGTCCTGTCTCTGTCCTGTCCTGTAATGTCATGACCTGTCCTGTGTATCTGTCCTGTCTTGTGTATCTGTCCTGTCTCTGTCTCTGTCCTGTCCTGTGTATCTGTCCAGTCTGTCCTGTCCTGTGTATCTGTCCTGTCTGTCCTGTGTATCTGTCCTGTCTCTGTCCTGTCCTGTGTATCTGTCCTGTCTGTCCTGTCCTGTGTATATGTCTTGTGTATCTGTCCTGTCCTGTGTATCT
Organism: Salmo trutta; assembly: GCF_901001165.1. Lineage (NCBI taxonomy): Eukaryota > Metazoa > Chordata > Actinopteri > Salmoniformes > Salmonidae > Salmo > Salmo trutta. The sequence continues at coordinate 47,248,181 of NC_042977.1, forward strand.
GTCCTGTGTATCTGTCCTGTGTATCTGTCCTGTCTCTGTCCTGTCCTGTGTATCTGTCCTGTGTATATGTCTTGTGTATCTGTCCTGTCCTATGTATCTGTCCTGTCTCTGTCCTGTCCTGTGTATCTGTCCTGTCTCTGTCCTGTGTATCTGTCTCTGTCCTGTCCTGTAATGTTATGACCTGTCCTGTCCTGTTCCACACGCACTACCTCACACTCCTATGTGGCACATTGTATCTTTGGCAGAAGTAGTTCTCCAACCAATATATGGGAAAGTAAGGATAAGGATTAAACTGGAAGCAAAGGGACGCTGAAAATCATACGAGAATCCCAGAGGAATCCTAGAGGAATAACAGAATAATTACATAGGAATCACAAAGGAATCACAGAGGTATCACACAGGAATCACAGATGAATCACACAGGAATCACAGATGAATCACAGAGGTATCACAAAGGAATCACAAAGGAATCACAGATGAATCACACAGGAATCACAGATGAATCACAGAGGTATCACACAGGAATCACAGATGAATCACAGATGAATCACACAGGAATCACAGATGAATCACAAATGAATCACACAGGAATCACAGATGAATCACAGAGGCATCACACAGGAATCACAGATGAATCACAGAGGTATCACACAGGAATCACAGATGAATCACACAGGAATCACACAGGAATCACAGATGAATCACAGAGGTATCACACAGGAATCACAGATGAATCACACAGGAATCACACAGGAATCACAGATGAATCACACAGGAATCACAGATGAATCACAAAAAAGGAAAAAAGTGTTTTTTTTGTAACATGATAGACATTACCTTGTGCTGTTACTGCGTGTAATGACTACTGCATTATAAAAAAAACTTTCAGAACTGTGTTGATAAACTGATCAGCAAGCCGCTTGAATGAGCCAACACCATTGTCCTCAAACAGACAGACAGTCAGACAGACATAATGCTATTGGTAACACAAGGACAGAGGGGCAGAGACCAAGTCTGCTCTCCTATCCATCTAGTCATGATGAAATTCTGGAAGTCTGGCGGTAGGGAATCAGTTCCTTTGTCCCGAGCATGCAGCATGGGGCCTTGTGATTGGCTGGGCACGAGCTCATCTACAGAACATGCTCCCCACATTGCCATAGTAACTGTGGGAGGCTTCTGAGACTAAGGCCAGGAGTACCAGTCAGGACTGTGTGCCCGCTAAGCATGTCAACCGATAAAAAGAGAATATCTTGCATGCATACACACACACACACACACACACACACACATACCCTCCTACTCGGCGACGCTCTTCTCTCTCTTTCATCTTGCCGAGCTACTAAATGTCTCTGTGCCATCTGGAGTTTGAGAAGGAAAAGAGCTTTCAGGAGCCGCTTTTATTTTAACGACAAGACTGTGCAGATCCTCATTCTAATCAAAGATCTCCATCTACTCATGATATCACCGTACACAGCGGGGAAACTTCCTGCTCACTGTACTATACAGGCGTCAAACAACAAGAGCAGGATGGGAATCTATTCCAAGAACAACACTATCCCAATGTCACCCCTCCACACGCATGCAAGCACACACAGCAGTATGTATGTATGCATACATCCCATTGTGTAGGTGTACAAGTCCATTCTTCTTGTTGCCTAGTCCAGTCCACTAAGTCCATTCCAGTCCAGTCCAGTACAGTATAGTGCAGGTCAATTCCAGTCCAGTCAGAGACTCAGCACAGTACATGGTTTGGAACCTACCTTCTCATTCATCACCATCACAGCCAACTGTGTGTGCATGTGCATGCAGTCAGTTAAGAACATTAAGAACAAATTCTTATTTACAATGACAGCCTAGGAACAGTGGGTTAACTGTCTTGTTCAGGGGCAGAACGACAGATTTTTACATTCGATCCAGCAACCTTTCAGTTACTAGTCCAACGCTCTAACCACTAGGCTACCTGCCGCCCCAGTGTGTCCATACAAGTTTCTGTGTGTGTGTGCGCGTGTGTGTGTGCTTGTGCATGTGAGCGTGCGTGTGTGTGTGCGTGTGTGTGTGCGTGTGCGTGTGAGCGTGCGCGTGCGCGTACGTGTGTGTGTGTGTGTGTGTGCGTGTGCCTGCGTGTGCCTGCGTGTGTGTGTGTGTATCTTTCACCATCACAGTACTCACCAGTGTGCAGTATGTCTCAGGTGGGTCTCCACAGGTGATATTGGGCGGGTCCAGGCTGACGGTCAGGTACTTGGTCATGACTGTAGCTTCTGGTTGACAGGCCATGTAGTCCCACGTTAACCCTTCCTCTGTGTAGATCCGACTCTTACACACGTCATAGTGGGACCAAGCAGCTGGGTATTGCTGCATGGCCACACACACACTCACGCACACACTTACACACACACACACCGCCTGCAGTGTCAAAATCTCCGGACAACGCATCGCAGGTTTCTCCTTTGTCCGTCCTATCGTGACAAAGTGGCAGGTTTTTACTGTCCCTTTGTACTCACACAAAGAGAAGATGGACTGAAAGAAGATGGACAGAAAGAAGATGGACAGAGAGAAGATGGACAGAAAGAAGATGGAAAGAAAAAAGATGGACAGAAAGAGAAGATGGACTGAAAGAAGATGGACAGAAAGAAGATGGACAGAGAGAAGATGGACAGAAAGAAGATGGAAAGAAAAAAGATGGACAGAAAGAGAAGATGGACTGAGAGAAGATGGAAACAAAGAAATGGACAGAGAGAAGATGGACAGAGAGAAGATGGACAGAGAGAAGATGGACTGAGAGAAGATGGAAACAAAAAAATGGACAGAGAGAAGATGGACAGAGAGAAGATGGACAGAGAGAAGATGGACTGAAAGAAGATGGACAGAAAGAAGATGGACAGAAAAAGAGATGGACAGAAAGAGAAGATGGACTGAGAGAAGACGGAAACAAAGAGATGGACAGAGAGAAGATGGACAGAGAGAAGATGGACAGAGAGAAGATGGACTGAAAGAAGATGGACAGAAAGAAGATGGACTGAAAGGAGATGGACAGAGAGAAGATGGACTGAGAGAAGATGGACAGAGAGAATATGGACAGAAAGAAGATGGACTGAAAGAAGATGGACTGAAAGAAGATGGACAGAAAGAAGATGGACAGAGAGAAGATGGACAGAGAGAAGATGGACAAAGAGTACTTTGAAAAGACGGTTCCCAACTTCAAAAGGTGGGAAGAGGGGGCACCATGTTACTGTGTGTGAGCAGCTTCAGACTACTGTTATTCCTCTTCGTTTACTGGTCTTTGTGTGAGCAGGGAGAAGCTACAGTCACTGTTGTGTGACCAGGCTGGAGATACAGTCACTATACTGGAGCTACAGTCACTATACTGGAGCTACAATCACTATACTGGAGCTACAGTCACTATACTGGAGCTACAGTCACTATACTGGAGCTACAGTCACTATACTGGAGCTACAGTCACTATACTGGAGCTACAGTCACTGTTGTGGAACCAGGCTGGAGCTACAGTCACTGTTGTGTGACCAGGCTGGAGCTACAGTCACTATTGTGGGACCAGGCTGGAGATACAGTCACTGTTGTGTGACCAGACTGGAGCTACAGTCACTGTTGTGTGACCAGGCTGGAGCTACAGTCACTGTTGTGTGACCAGACTGGAGATACAGTCACTGTTGTGTGACCAGGCTGGAGCTACAGTCACTGTTGTGTGACCAGACTGGAGCTACAGTCACTGTTGTGTGACCAGACTGGAGATACAGTCACTGTTGTGTGACCAGGCTGGAGCTACAGTCACTGTTGTGTGACCAGACTGGAGCTACAGTCACTGTTGTGTGACCAGACTGGAGCTACAGTCACTGTTGTGTGACCAGGCTGGAGCTACAGTCACTGTTGTGGGACCAGGCTGGAGCTACAGTCACTGTTGTGTGACCAGACTGGAGATACAGTCACTGTTGTGTGACCAGGCTGGAGCTACAGTCACTGTTGTGTGACCAGACTGGAGCTACAGTCACTGTTGTGAGACCAGACTGGAGATACAGTCACTGTTGTGTGACCAGACTGGAGCTACAGTCACTGTTGTGGGACCAGACTGGAGATACAGTCACTGTTGTGTGACCAGGCTGGAGCTACAGTCACTGTTGTGTGACCAGGCTGGAGCTACAGTCACTGTTGTGGGACCAGGCTGGAGCTACAGTCACTGTTGTGTGACCAGGCTGGAGCTACAGTCACTGTTGTGGGACCAGGCTGGAGCTACAGTCACTGTTGTGGGACCAGGCTGGAGCTACAGTCACTGTTGTGGGACCAGGCTGGAGCTACAGTCACTGTTGTGGGACCAGGCTGGAGCTACAGTCACTGTTGTGTGACCAGACTGGAGATACAGTCACTTTTGTGTGACCAGGCTGGAGCTACAGTCACTGTTGTGTGACCAGACTGGAGCTACAGTCACTGTTGTGTGACCAGGCTGGAGCTACAGTCACTGTTGTGTGACCAGGCTGGAGCTACAGTCACTGTTGTGGGACCAGGCTGGAGCTACAGTCACTGTTGTGTGACCAGGCTGGAGCTACAGTCACTGTTGTGGGACCAGGCTGGAGCTACAGTCACTGTTGTGGGACCAGGCTGGAGCTACAGTCACTGTTGTGGGACCAGGCTGGAGCTACAGTCACTGTTGTGTGACCAGGCTGGAGCTACAGTCACTGTTGTGTGACCAGGCTGGAGCTACAGTCACTGTTGTGGGACCAGGCTGGAGCTACAGTCACTGTTGTGTGACCAGGCTGGAGCTACAGTCACTGTTGTGGGACCAGGCTGGAGCTACAGTCACTATTGTGGGACTAGGCTGGAGCTACAGTCACTGTTGTGGGACCAGGCTGTTGTTTTTCTGGTGAAAGGTCGACAGAGTGTGTCAGAAGGTAACGTTGTTCAGAAGTGTTGATTGTTGTTAAATGTTTTTGAAGAGTTCAACGATGGGTCGGGGACGGTGTGGAGGGGTGGGGCCAACCTGTTGGCTGTATCTTCATCAACCAAGCAGTTTGTATGGTCTCAGGTCACTGTGGTCAGCCAGTGCTCTGTGGGAGAGGAGGAGAGGAGGTTATCTTACAGTCAGTGCTCTGTGGGAGAGGAGGAGAGGAGGTTATCTTACAGTCAGTGCTCTGTGGGAGAGGAGGAGAGGAGGTTATCTTACAGTCAGTGCTCTGTGGGAGAGGAGGAGAGGAGGTTATCTTGTAGTCAGTGCTCTGTGGACAGGAAGTGGATTAGTAGATACATGGTCAGTGATCATGCACGCACACACGCACGCATGCACACACACACACACACACACACACACACACACACACACACACACACACACACGTGTCTTATTTGACCACCGTTATCTACCCTTCAATAATTGCTCAGCTGAACTATACAATTTAAATGTGTCTTTGCTCGGATGTGAAACTTAATATTCATTAGAATTCCAAACAAAGCGGTCCTTTTCCATGTGTCGAGTAATTTAAATGGCTTTTCTAGTCAGCTCTTTTTATTTGTTGGAATTTCAGAGTTCAGTGTCATACATACACCCACATAATACCCTATTCCCTAGTTAGTGCACTACTTTTGACCAGGGCCCTGATCTAAAGTAGTGCACTATGTAGGGAAGAGCGTGTCATTTGGCGACACAGTTTAACTACTCATATTCTTTGGAGCAGTGGAGGTAGAGAAAATTGGGAGAGGAAAATTGGTGTGTTGAGGGATTGTTTTGCAGCTATCACTGAGAACTACTGTTCCTGTAAAAGTACCTGGCAGCCTTCAGTGTGTGTGTGTGTGGATGTGTGTGTGTGTGTGTGTCAAATCAAATATTATTTTATTTGAGCAACAGGTGTAGATGAACAGTGAAATGCTTACTTACGGGCCCTTCCCAACAATGCAGAGAGAAAATTAGAAAGATAATAACACAAGGAATAAATAAACAATAAGTAACAATAAATTGGCCAAATACAGGAAGTACCAGTACCAAGTAGATGTGCAGGGGTACAAGGTAATTAAGGTAGATATGTACATCTAGGTAGGGTTAAAGTGACTAGGAAGCAGGATAGATAATAAACAGTAGCAGCAGCGTATGTGATGAGTCATGAGAAAAGTGCAAAAGGGGGACAATAGTCCAGGTAGCTATTTGGTTAACAATTTATCAGTCTTATGGCTTTGGGGGTAGAAACCGTTCAGGGTCCTGTTGGTTCCAGACTTGGTACCACTTGATGGGTGGCTGGAATATTTTACAATTTTTATGGCCTTCCTCTGACACCTCCTAGTATAGAGGTCCTGGATGACAGGAAGCTCGGCCCCAGTGATGTACTGGGTCGTACTCACTACCCTCTGTAGCGCCTTGTGGTCGGACGCCGAGCAGTTGTCATACCAAGCAGTGATGAGGCTCATACCAAATCTTTTTAGCCTCCTGAGAGGGAAGAGGCGTTTTAGAGCCTTCTTCACAATTGTGTATGGAGTGTATGGACCATGTTAATTCCTTAGTGATGTGGACACCAAGAAAACTTGAAGCTCTCGACCCGCTCCACTACAGCCCCCCCGTCGATGTGGATGAGGGCGTACTCGGCCCCCCCGTTTCTTGTCTTAGTATCGTTGGCGATCCAGCCTACCACCTTCATGTCATCTGCAAACTTAATGATGTTGTTGGAGTCGTGGGTGAACAGGGAACACAGGAGGGTGTCTGGATTAGCTTCCCGCTCCTTGAAAGCGGCAGCTCTAGCCTTTAACTCAGAGCAAATGTTGCTCGTAATCCATGGCTTCTGGTTGGGATATTGTACGTACAGTCACTGTAGGGACGACGTCGTCGATGCACTTATTAATGAAGCCAGTGTTAATTAAACACCTCAACGTTATCGGATGAATCCCGGGAACATATTCCAGTCTGTGGTAGCGAAACAGTCCTGAAGCTTAGCATCTGCTTCATCTGACCACTTCTGTATTGAACAAGTCACTGGTACTTCCTGTTTTGAGTTTTTGCTTTTGAGCAGGAATCAGGAGGATAGAGTTATGGCCTTGTATGAGAGAGTCTTGTATGACTTTTTGTGTGTGGGAGTAAAGGTGATTAAGAGTTTTGTCACCTCTAGTTGCACAAGTGACATGCACTAAAATCACCGGCAGGTAGAAGCGCCACCTCTGGATGTGCATTTTCTTGTTTGCTTATGGCCGTATACAGCTCGTTGAGTGCGGTCTTAGTGCCAGCAACGAACGGTTTGAGCTGGTAAATAGACACCTACGTAAAATATAGATACACTTTATTGGTAAATAGCGTGGTCTGCAGCTTATCATGAGGTTCTCTAACTCTGGAAACGCCCTTAACCTTAGAGATCGTGCACCAGTTGTGGTTAACAAAGTGTGTGTGTGTGCGCGTGTGTGTGCCTGTGTGCGTGTGTGTGTGTGTGTGTGTGCGTGTGTGTGTGTCTGTGTCAGTAACGTAAAGCCTGCCAATAGGTGTGGGCAAAAATAAACCAAAATAGATGATAACATTTGAATGCCAACCTCAGGATGAGTATATAGGACAGCTCTGAGCGAGAGTTAAGGTACTGTTGATTACATGTTGATAACACCTATATTTCAACTCAAGGTGTTTCTGACTTTACAAGGCTATCCTTCAATGAATTTTCCATTGTGCTTGACTAAATATAGTCCTTTGCTGCTTTCAAGACAAAGTCTACAATTTATAACGTCATCTTTATTTCAAGGGAAATAACTGCTTTTACTCTATGGCGTCATCAACTATTTAAAATAAATAAATAGATTTATGAACTCTCAGTGACATTCAAAAGAAATAGAATCCTTCAAATAAATCCTTCAACCACATTGACGTTTTCAAATGTACATCTTAACGTGTCTCCTATTCCCTAACATCTTAACATGTTTCCTATTCCCTGACATCTTAACGTGTCTCCTATTCCCTAACATCTTAACATGTCTCCTATTCCCTAACATCTTAACGTGTCTCCTATTCCCTGAGATCTTAACGTGCCTCCTATTCCCTAACATCTTAACATGTTTCCTATTCCCTGACATCTTAACGTGTCTCCTATTCCCTAACATCTTAACGTGTCTCCTATTCCCTGAGATCTTAACATGTCTCCTATTCCCTAACATCTTAACGTGTCTCCTATTCCCTGACATCTTAACGTGCCTCCTATTCCCTGACATCTTAACGTGTCTCCTATTCCCTAACATCTTAACGTGCCTCCTATTCCCTGACATCTTAACGTGTCTCCTATTCCCTAACATCTTAACATGTCTCCTATTCCCTAACATCTTAACATGTCTCCTATTCCCTAACATCTTAACGTGTCTCCTATTCCCTGACATCTTAACATGTCTCCTATTCCCTAACATCTTAACATGTCTCCTATTCCCTAACATCTTAACGTGTCTCCTATTCCCTAACATCTTAACATGTCTCCTATTCCCTAACATCTTAACATGTCTCCTATTCCCTAACATCTTAACATGTCTCCTATTCCCTAACATCTTAACGTGTCTCCTATTCCCTGACATCTTAACGTGTCTCCTATTCCCTAACATCTTAACATGTCTCCTATTCCCTAACATCTTAACATGTCTCCTATTCCCTAACATCTTAACATGTCTCCTATTCCCTGACATCTTAACATGTCTCCTATTCCCTAACATCTTAACATGTCTCCTATTCCCTGACATCTTAACATGTCTCCTATTCCCTAACATCTTAACATGTCTCCTATTCCCTAACATCTTAACGTGTCTCCTATTCCCTGACATCTTAACATGTCTCCTATTCCCTAACATCTTAACATGTCTCCTATTCCCTAACATCTTAACGTGTCTCCTATTCCCTAACATCTTAACATGTCTCCTATTCCCTAACATCTTAACATGTCTCCTATTCCCTAACATCTTAACGTGTCTCCTATTCCCTAACATCTTAACGTGTCTCCTATTCCCTGACATCTTAACGTGTCTCCTATTCCCTAACATCTTAACGTGTCTCCTATTCCCTAACATCTTAACGTGTCTCCTATTCCCTGACATCTTAACGTGTCTCCTATTCCCTAACATCTTAATGTGTCTCCTATTCCCTGACATCTTAACGTGTCTCCTATTCCCTGATATCTTAACATGTTTCCTATTCCCTGCCATTTTAACATTGCTGCATATTTAACCATTCTTAATAGAACCCAGATGACTGGCCCAGATTTATAAGAACTGGGATTCAAACACATCAAGCAGTACCAGTTTCTACCAATGTAATACTTCTTTACATTGGTGGACTGACTCCGGAGCTGAAAAGGCTCTGAATACACTCAGGTTAAAAAGATACTTTGAGTGTTTTTTTAGCAATGATAATCTCATTGGTACAAATTTGTATGTCGCTGTGTCCAGTATGAAGGAAGTTAGAGGTGGTTTTGCGAGCCAATGCTAACTAGATTTAGCGGAATGACTGGAAGTCTACACTGTTAGAGAAAATGGTTCCAAAATAGTTCTTCGGCTGTCCCCATAGGAGAACCCTTTTTGATTTCAGGTAGAACCATTTTTGCTTTCAGGTAGAACCCTTTTTGGTGTCATGTAGAACCCTCTGTGGAAAGGGTTCTACTTGGAACCAAAAATAGTTATTTCATTGGGTCAGTCGATGATCCTTTTAGGTTCTAGATAGCAGCTTTTTTTTTCTAAGAGTGTATAGGTATCTGCTAGCATGCTAGTAGATACACATGACTTTCAGTCATTGCCCTAAACTGTAGTCAGAATTTGCTCAGAAAAAGACCTCCAACTTCCTTCATACTGGACACAGATACATAAAAATGGTATCCACGAGTTCATCTGGGGAAGCAGATAAATCCTGCCAAAATCCTGAGGTATCCATTTAAGTCCCCTAGTTTTAACCAGGTCCCCCCTGGCTCTTGTCAAAGGTAGTGCACTGTATAGGGAATAGGGTGCAATTTGGGATGCAGTATTGATGAAAAGACTGAAATATTTCTTTACACTGGAGACACGATAATTTCTGCAATTCATCCACATCTGAACATTTAAAATGAAACATGTTAGGAATGTATGACTGACAGCCTTGATTAGATATACATCTATGGGTGAGAAAGGGGAGGAGGAGGGAGAGAGGAGAGGGAGGAGGGAGGATGAGAGAGAGGATAGAGAGAGTGGAGGGGGAGAGGGAGGCAGGAGAGATAGTAGGAGGGAAGAGGAAGAGAAGGAGGGGAAGAGAAAGGGCGGGAGGGTGGCAGGGAGGGCAGAAATGGGGAGAAGGGGAGAGAGGAGAAAGGAGGAAGCAGAAAGAGATGAAGGTGAAATGAGGAGGAGAGTGAAGGGAGAGAGGGAGAGAAAGGGAGGGAGGAGAAAGGAGGAGGAGAGAGAATGGAGGGAGGAGGGGAGAGATGAAGGTGAAATGAGGAGGAGAGTGAAGGGAGAGAGGGAGAGAAAGGGAGAGAAGAGAAAGCAGGAGGAGAGAGAATGGAGGGAGGAGGGGAGAGATGAAGGTGAAATGAGGAGGAGAGTGAAGGTAGAGAGGGAGAGAAAGGGAGAGAAGAGAAAGCAGGAGGAGAGAGAATGGAGGGAGGAGGGGAGAGATGAAGGTGAAATGAGGAGGAGAGTGAAGGTAGAGAGGGAGAGAAAGGGAGAGAGGAGAAAGCAGGAGGAGAGAGAATGGAGGGAGGAGGGGAGAGATGAAGGTGAAATGAGGAGGAGAGTGAAGGGAGAGAAAGGGAGGGAGGAGAAAGAGGAGAAACAAAATGCGGTTAGCATCTGACCAGAAGTGCAAATAAAAGAGTACAAAAAATGTACATGTGAAACAATTAAGTACAATGTATGTTATTAAGTGGGATGTATAAAAGTGCAATGAAGGAAATTGAAATTGCAAGGAGGCATGCAACTGAAATGCAGGGATAGCAGCAATGAGGTTACCGAGGTAGACATCTACAACTGAATAATGTCCTTAATCGGACTTTGCAAAGCAATGTCAGAGTCCAGTCGTACCGTGAAGAGTGCAAAGAGAGTAGTGCAACAAGGTCCCTGAGAGGCAGTACTAAGCGGTGGGCGGATGGATATGGCTAGTGCCGTGTCACAGAGTTCAGCAGGGTTACAGTAGCTGGAAAGAAACCTTTCTTGAGTCTGTTAGTGCGGGAACATAGAGACCTGTACCGCCTGCCTGAAGGTAGGAGTACAAACAGTTTGTGGCATGGATGTGAATGGTCCCTGATGATGCCACGCGCCTTAAGCAGACACCTAAGCAGTCCCACTACAGCTCAGTTGGTAGAGTATGGCGCTTGCAACGCCAGGTTTGTGGGTTCGATTCCCACGGGGGGGCCGATATGTAAAAAGGTAATAAAAATGTATGCACTCTAATGTAAGTCGCTCTGGATAAGAGCGTCTGCTAAATGACTAAAATGTAAATGTAGGTCTACGATGGCAGGGAGCTGGGCGCCAGTGATGTGCTGGGTGGTTTTCACCACCTGTTGCAGAGCCTTTCGGTTGGCCACGGTGCATCTGCCAAACCACACTGTGGCGCAGTTAGTCAGAATGCTCTCGACTGTGCAGTGGTAAAAGTTCACCAGGACCTAGGGAGACAGACAGGCCTTCTTCAACCCCCTCAAAAAGTACAGGCGCTGCTGTGCCTTTTTGACCGGTGTTGAGGGTCCAGGAGAGGTCCTCAGAGATGTAGACACCCAGTAGTTTGAAGCTGGACACACGCTCCAACTCAGTGCCATCAATGAGAACTGGTGCATGGCTGCAGCTTTTAGACTTCCTGTATCCGCAATGAGCTCCTTGGTTTTCTTTGCATTGAGGACCAGGTTGTTGTCAGCGCACCATACAGCCAGGTGCTTGACCTCCTCCCTGTAGGCTGACTCGTCATTGTCACTGATCAGGCCTACCACCGTGGTGTCATCTGTGAACTTGACAATGGTCCGTGTACAGGAACACAGTCGTAGGTGAAGAGGGAGTACAGGAGGGGGCTCAGCACGCATCCCTGTGGCACACCGGTGTTCAGGTTCAGGGTTGAGGAGGTAAAGTTGTCTAACCTAACAGACTGGGGTCTGTTGGTTAGGAAGTCTAAAGTCCAGTTACAGAGAAAGGGGCTGATCCCTAGGTCATGGAGTTTGGTGACCAGCCTAGAGGGAATGACCGTATTGAATGCTGAGCTAAAATCTATGAACTGCATTCTCACATAGGTGTTGGTTTTGTCCAGGTGGGTCAGGACAGAGTGCAAAGCTGTGGAGATGGTGTCATCTGTAGACCTGTTCGGTCGGTAGGCAAACTGGTGGGGATCCAGTGTTGGAGGACTTAAGGTAGGCCAAAACCAGTCTTTCGAAGCACTTCATGATCGTGGGGGTGGGTGCAACAGGTCGGAAGTCATTCAGGCTTGATGCGGTCGAATGCTTCGACACTGGCACAATGGTTGCCATCTTAAAACACGTGGGGACAACCGCCTGGGCCAGTGACAGGTTGAAAATGTCAGTGAAGACCTTGGCCAGCTGCTCAGCACATGCTCTGAGCACACGACTGGAGACACCATCAGGACCAGCAGCCTTGTGTGCATTCACCCTGCTTAGTGCAGACAAAACATCTGCGATGGATAGTCTGAGGGGGAGGTCATCTGGGGGGAGCTCAGCATTGATGTCTGGATCCTTGTTGTCCCTGTCGAAGCGAGCATAGAACCTGTTTAACTCATCAGCGATGGAGACGTTGCTGGCTGTGGGGGTAGGGTTTTTTGGCTGGTAGTCTGTGATGGCTTGGATGCCCTGCCACAACTCCGACGAGGGTCGGAGTTGTTGTTGAAGTGCTCCTCAATCTGCAGTTTGTGGTCATGTTTAGCTTGGTCATGTCTTGATGCCCTTTTTCAGGTTGGCCCTGGATGAGCTGTAGGCTTCCGCATCGCCGGATCTGAAAGCAGCGTTGCGTGCCTTTAGCAGTAGTCGGACCTCTTTGTTCATCCAAGGCTTCTGGTTGGAGAAGGCCTTTATTAGTTTATGGGTGGTGACATTTTTGATGCAGATGTTGATGTAATCCAGAACAGAAGAAGCATATGTTTCTATGTCCATATGTGAGTCAAGGGTGGTTCTGAGTGGCAAACAATCTCCAGTCTGTGTGTTGAAACTAGTGCTGTAGTAATGAGTCTGACCCCTCTGGCCACACACTGACTGTCCTCGCTGATGGTTACACACGTTTAATAGGGGGTAAATACTTGGTGAGCAGGAACAGTGAAAGGTGTTCAGACTGTCCCATGTGGGAGAGGGGAATGGCTTTGTAAGCCTCCAGAATGTTTGTATTCACGTGGCCTAGTGTATTGTGTCCCCTAGTGGGGCAGGAGACATTTTGGTGGAATTTGGGAGAAACAGTTTTCAGATTTGAGTGGTTAAAATCCCCTGCAACAATAAAAGCACCATCAGGATGTGCAGTTTGCTGTTAGCTATTAGCAAAGTGAAGTTCTTTCATTGCTAATTTAGCATTAGCATCCGCAAGGTATATTTAGGCTGCAGTAACAACAATGGATGTAAGCTCCCGAGGCAATTAGAAAGGCCTGCAGCAAATCATCAGGTAGTCCAGATTGGTTGAGCAGTGACGCCCGGTTATGTTACTGCCTGTACACCATGCTTTGTTTACATAAATGCACAGACCACCTCCTCTGGTCTTACCAGAGTCCTCTGCCGTACGATCAGCCCTGAAGACGTCACACCCCTCTAGCCCAATAGCGTTGTCGGGCTGTTGTTTAGCCACGTTTCCGTGAAAATCATGACGCTACAATCCACAATCCTTTTTTTGTTAGATGATTCTTAGTCGTATTTCGTTCATTTTTGTTCGCCAATGTCCGGACGTTAGCGAGGAAAAGGCTAGGTAGTGAAAGCCGATGTGGGGTTTTTGCCTAGCCCGGAGGCCACCCCACTTCCCTCGCCTTTGTTTACAATCTCGACGCCGCCTCCAGGCATGCACTTCCTCTCTGCTATGTTTCAGTCTCCTGGGGCGTCTTCACGATCTCCAGAGGAAGTTGTCAAAAAACTCTTTGTGCATTGTGTTTCAATATCCAGGAGTTCTTGTTGGCTATTTAGAGTGTACGTCAGGCTGTACTGAGTACTGAGTGAATAAACTAAGAACTATTAAGTAAATTACTGCTAATTCGCTAAATCTAGGTAGATGCCGAGCCTCGTGTTGTACACTCGCCGCCATACAGAATGTGAAAGGTTTGTCTCTCTAAATGTGCTGATATCAATCAAGAAGTCTTGTAACAAGAAGCCAATTACAAATTTGATATCTATCCCAGAACTGAATATGATGAAGTCACCGGCCAGGAAGCTGCCCAGGGGAGGAGGGAAGACCGTGATGTGATAAAGTGAGATAAAGTGTAGAAAATGGTGTGTTAGTGTGTTTAATAATAACACAAATAAAATGGTGGGTGATTATATTTGTTCTAACTGCAGGGGGTTCCAGGAACTGATAAGGGCTAGGCTGAGGAAAATCACCATAATCACCATTTAGATAGAAACCTCCCGCCCATTATCGGATGCTTGAGTTTCATTATTCCACTGGTCAGATTATGTTTCACACTTACCTCTCTCTCTCTCTCTGATCACTGGAGTGAATCTGTGGAGCCGTGGAGCCGCCTTGCTTCTTATCTGTTTTGCATTAGGAAAAGGGAAAAAGAGAAATTCAACGCTAAGCGATAGTAGATGGGGCTGACTGCATGAATATTGGATGTCATTCAGAGAGCGAGAGAGAGAAAGAAGAGAGAGAGAGACAAGAGAGAGAGAGAGAGAGAAGTGTCCGGACATTCTGCCATGATGGTGGAATAGTGGAATGATCTCCAGGACAACCTGATCAAACTAAATGTTGACAGTTTAAAATATGTGGTAATAGTATTATGAAGATATTTTGCAGCTGAATAAATGTTGCTTTTGATGCAAAAACCACACATTTATTTTAGTACTAACTGACTCACAGTGTGGTTTTCGTCTGACTAAATAAGATGATACTAATGTCTAGCCTTTAGCTCAGAGGGCTAACACAGTCCTGAGCAACACTGGAGACCAGGGTTTGAACTCACTCGGTCACACACCATGTTACCCAATGACTAATTCACTGGGGATAACAACATTTTCAGGGTCCAAGGTTGCAGGAAGAAAATGCTAAGGCTGCTAGGGTGCATTCTATATTAAAATTCATAAATATTTCACCAGATCTCTTTATGTTCAGGAGAGAGAGAGATAGAGAGAGATAGAAAGAGGGAGCGGGAGAGAGAGAGAGAGAAAGAAAGAAAGAAAGAAAGGGAGATGGAGAGAGATAGAGAGGTAGAGAGAGAGAAAGAGAGAGAGAGAGAGAGAGAAAGTGAGGGAGAGAGAGAGAAAGAGAGAGATAGAAAGAGGGAGCGGGAGAAAGAGAGAAAGAAAGAGAGGGAGATAGAAAGAGGTAGAGAGGGAGAAAGAGAAAGGAAGAGAGGGGGAAAGAGAGAGGGAGAGAGAAAGAGAGGGAAACAGATAGAGAGAGTATAGAGCCAGAGGTTGTCTATCTTAAATCCTCTCTTCTGTTGTTTTTTAGTTGTGTCTGCTATCATCCCATCCTATGGGCCAGTCAGGCATGGTGGAGTGTTTAAAGATGGCATCCGGCCTCTTTCTCTACATACCCCTCTCATACCCAATATGGCGCCGAAGAACATGGCTGACGTTTTACATTCTCCCAACCAATTGTGCAATTTTGTTATTTTTTTTGCGTTTTGTTTAACACATTTTTTTTTACTTATTGTGTACATAATGTTGCTGCTACCGAAAAGAACTTCTGGACATCACGATTATTCACTGCGGACTGAAAGAAACTTTTTCCTTTTACGAGTCCGACGAGAAGGATATCCTGCTTTCACTGGATCAGGCCCAGATCCACGCCTTTTGCGTGAAGAAAAGACGCAAGAAAAAAGGGGACGCAGATCGGGAATCCTTCTGAGAATCCGGAGAAGAGCGAGTAAACGCCCAATGCCTTCCATTATTCCTGCAAAAGTGCAATCGTTAGAAAATAGAATTGATTACCTAGTATTAAGATTATTCTACCAACGAGACATTAAAAACTGTAACATCTTATGTTTCCCCGAGACGTGGCTGAACGAAGAAACGGACAATATAGAGCTGGTGGGATTTTCCATGCACCGGCAGAAGAGAGACGTTACCTCTGGTAAGACGAGGGGTGGGGGTGTGTGTCTTTTTGTCAATAACAGCTGGTGCACGATGTCTAATATTAAAGAAGTCTTGAGGTATTGCTCACCTGAGGTAGAGTACCTCATGATAAGCTGCAGACCACACTATCTACCAAGAGAGTTCTCATCTGTATTATTCGTAGCTGTCTATTTACCACCACAAAGCGAAGCTGGCACTAAGACAGCTGTCAACCAACTCTATAAGGCCATAAGCAAAGAAGACAATGCTCACCCAGAAGTGGCGCTCCTAGTGGCCGGGGACTTTAATGCAGGCAAACTTAAATCCATTTCTCAAAATTTTTACCAGCATTTCACATGTGCAACCAGGGGAAAAAGAATCCTAGACCAGCTTTACGCCACACACAGGGATGCATACGAAGCTCTCCCCCGCCCTCCATTTGGCAAATTTGACCTCAATTCTTTCCTCCTGATTCCTGCTTACAAGCAAAAACTAAAGCAGGAAGTACCAGTG
Source organism: Salmo trutta (assembly GCF_901001165.1). Classification (NCBI taxonomy): domain Eukaryota; kingdom Metazoa; phylum Chordata; class Actinopteri; order Salmoniformes; family Salmonidae; genus Salmo; species Salmo trutta. The sequence goes on from NC_042977.1 coordinate 47,264,839, forward strand.
ACTCGCTCAATACGGAAGTGGTCAGATGACGCGGATGCTACACTACAGGACCGTTTTGCTGCACAGACTGGAATATGTTCTGGGATTCCTCCAATGGCATTGAGGAATACACCACCTCATCGATGACGTCATCCCCACAGTGACTGTACTTACATATCCCAACCATAGGCCATGGATTACAGGCAACATCCGCATCGAGCTAAAGGCTAGAACTGTCGCTTTCAAGGAGCGGGAGACTAATCCGGACGCTTATAAAAAGTCACACTATGGCCTCAGATGAACTATCAAACAAGCAAAGCGTCAATACAGGATTAAGATTGAATCCTACTACACTGGCTCTGACGATCGTTGGATGTGGCATGGCTTGAAAACTATTACAGACTGCAAAGGGAAACCCAGACGTGAGCTGCCCAGTGACGCGAGCCTACCAGATGAGCTAAATGCCTTTTATTCTCGCTTCGAGGCAAGCAACACTGAAGCATGCACGAGAGCACAAGCTGATCTGCATGACTGTGTTCTCGGTAGCCAATATGAACAAAACCTTTAAACAGGTCAACATTCACAAAGGCGCTGGGCCAGACGGATTACAAGGACGTGTACTCAAAGCATGCGCGGACCAACTGTCAAGTGTCTTTACTGACATTTTCAACATGTCCCTGACCGAGTCTGTAACACCTAAATGTTTCAAGCAGACCACCATAGTCCCTGTGCCCAAGGAAGCGAAGGTATCCTGCCTAAATGATTACCGCCCCGTGGCACTCACGTCGGTAGCAATGAAGTGATTTGAAAGGCTGGTCATGGCTCACATCAACAGCATCCTCCCGGACACCCTAGACCCACTCCAATTCGCATACCGCCCCAACAGATCCACAGATGACGCAATCTCATTTGCACTCCACACCACCCTTTCTCACCTGGAGAAAAGGAAGACCTATGTGGGAATGCTGTTCATCGACTACAGCTCAGCGTTCAACACCATAGTGCCCACGAAGCTCATCACTTAGCTAAGGACTCTGGGACTAAACACCTACCTCTGCATCTGGATCCTGGACTTCCTGATGGCCCACCCTCAGGTGGTAAGAGACGGCAACAACACATCTGCCACGCTGATCCTTAACACTGGGGCCCCTCAGGGGTGTATACTTAGTCCCCTCCTGTATTCCCTGTTCACCCACTACTACATGGCCAAACATGACTCCAACACCATCATTAAGTTTGCTGACAACACAACAGTGGTAGGCCTGATCACCAACAACGATGAGAACGCCTATAGGGAGGAGGTCAGAGAACTGGCAATGTGGTGCTCTCCCTCAATGTGAGCAAGACAACGGAGCTGATCGTGGACTACAGGAAAAGGCGGGCTGAACAAGCCCCCATTAACCTCACTAGGGTAGGGGTCAGCATTCGGAATTTTGGATGAAAAGCGTGCCCATAGTAAACTGCCTGCTACTCACGTCCAGAAGCTAGGATATGCATATAATTTGGTAGATTTGGATAGAAAACACTCTAAAGTTTCCAAAACTCAAATATTGTCTGTGAGTATAACATAACTGATATGTGAGGCGAAAACCTGAGGAAAATCTATCCAGGAAGTACTATTATTTTGAAATGCCTGTTTTTCCATTGAAAGCCTATCCACCATACAAAGACTTATGACGCAGTTCACGATCCCTATGACTTCTTCCACTACATGTGACCAGTCTTTAGGCATTGTTTCAGGCTTTTACTCTGAAAAATGAGGGAGCAACACCACTTTCAATGAGAGGACAGTGGAAATTTCCAGACATGAGTCCAGCACGTGACTGGGAGCGCACCTTTCTTGTTTCTCCTTTTCTATTGACGAAGCTATTGTCCGGTTGAAATAAGATCGATTATTTATGTCAAAAACAACCTGAGGATTATAAACATCGATTGACATGTTTCTACAAACTTTTATGGTACTTTTTAGATTTTTCGTCTGTCTGTTGTGACCGCGTTTTGTTCCAATGGATTACTGAACAAAACGCACCAACAAATGGAGGTTTTTGAATATAAAGAGGGACATTTTTGAACAAAACTAACATTTTATTGTGTAACATGGAGTCTTCGGAGTGCAACCATATGAAGATCATCAAAGGTAAGTGATTAATTTTATCGCTATTTCTGACTTTTGTTACTCGTCTACTTGGCTGGTTACGGTTTGTAATGATTTGTCTGCTGGGCACTGTTCTCAGATAATCGCATAGTTTGCTTTTGCCGTAGTCTTTTTGAAATCTGACACCGTGGTTGGATTAACAAGAAGTTAATCTTTAAACCAATGTATAACACTTGTATGTTTCATTAATTTTTATAATGAGTATTTCTGTTTTTGAATTTGGCGTTCTGCAATTTCACTGGATGTTGGCCAGGTGGGACGGTAGCATCCCACACCCCCTAGAGAGGTTAACATCGAAGGGGCTGTAGTGGAGCTGGTTACCAAGTTATAGACTGTTTTGTCTGCTACTGCACGGGAAGCAGTACCGGAGCACCAAGTCGAGGACCAAAAGGATCCTCAACAGTTTATACCCCCAAGCCATTAGACTGCTGAACAATTCATAAAAATCACCACCGGACAATTTACATTGACAACCCCCCTCCCCTCTTGTACACTGCTGCTATTCGATGTTTGTTTGTTACCTAGGCATAGTCACTTCGCCCCCACCTACATGCACAGATTACCTCAACTAGCCTGTGCCCCTGCACACTGACTCGGTACCGGTGCCCACTGTATATAGTCTCGTTATTGTTATTCCTATTGTGTAACATTTTATTTTAGCCCACTTGGTAAATATTTTCTTCTTCTTGAACTGCACTGTTGGTTAAGGGCTTGTAAGTAAGCATTTCACGGAAAAGTCTACACTTGTTGTGTTTGGTGCATGTGGCAAATAAAATGTGATTCTCTCCCTCTCTCGCTCTCTCTCTCTCTCTCTCAATTCAATGGGCAAATAGTTAAAGTACAAAAGAGAAAATAAAAAACATAAATATGGGTTGTATTTACAATGGTGTTTGTCCTTCACTGTTTGCCCTTTTATTGTGGCAACAAATATTGCTGCTATTATTGCCCAATAGATATGAGTTTATCAAAGGTTTTTCAAAATTGTATTTGTTTTCAAATTCTTTGTGGATCTGTGTAATCTGAGGGAAATATGTGTCTCTAATATGGTCATACATTTGGCAGGAGATTAGGAAGTGCAGCTCAGTTTCCACCACATTTTGTGGGCAGTGTGTACATAGCCTGTCTTCTCTTGAGAGCCAAGTCTGCCTATGGCGACCTTTCTCAATAGCAAGGCTATGCTCACTGAGTCTGTACATAGTCAAAGCTTTCCTTCATTTTAGTTCAGTCACAGTGGTCAGGTATTCTTCTTCTGTGTACTCTCTGTTTAGGGTCACATAGTATTCTAGTTTGCTCAGTTTTTTTGTTAATTCTTTCCAATGTGTCAAGTAATTATCTATTTGTTTTCTCATGATTTGGTTGGGTCTAATTGTGTTGCTGTCCTGGGGTCTCTGTGGGGTGTGTTTGTGAACAGAGCCCCAGCACCAGCTTGCTTAGGGGACTCTTCTCCAGGTTCATCTCTCTGTAGATGAAATACAACCTTCAAACAAAAGGGTGATGGAAGCTTCAAACATCTTCTCCTTTCCTTTCGCACTTTCAGCCATAAGAAATGTATATACAGCGCAAGCATATCGTCACAGTCTGATAAAAACGTCCTCTCTCTCAAAACAGAAACTTTCAGGAAATGAAAAAATATATATATATATATATTTTCACCATAACTAATATACAATTATTAACTTCAGAAGCTAAATGCTTGTTGTCCAGACTGATGACTGTAAACCCCCCCCCCCCACCCCCCCTCACAGATTTCAATTGTCCAACACCCATTTCTTCCCTATGAGCCAGAGCCAGCCAGAGCGTGATCAATTGGCAGGAAACACAGACGTGGCATCCGCTACCAGCCCCCTTCTGTCTATCTCTGTATTCCTCTCCCTCCCGCTCTATCTACAGTACCAGTCAAAAGTTTGGACACACCTACTCATTCCAAGGTTTTTCTTTATTTTTACTATTTTCTACATCAAAACTATGAAATAACACATATGGAATCATGAAGTAACCAAGAACGTGTTAAACAAAGTGTTAAACAATCAAAATATACTGGAGATTTGAGATTCTTCAAAGTAGCCACCCTTTGCCTTGATGACAGCTTTGCACACTCTTGGCATTCTCTCAACCAGCTTCACATGAAATGCTTTTTCCAACAGTCTTGAAGGATGAAGTGGAACATCTCTGGGATCTTTTATTTCATCTCATGAACCATGGAACCAACTTTACATGTTACGTTTACATTTTTGTTCAGGGTATTGCTCTACCTCTCTCTCTCTCTCTCTCTCTCTGCCTTTCTCACTCTCTCTGTGCTTCTCTGCCTGTCCCTCTCTTCTGCTCACTCTCCCGAGTAACAGTTTAAATTTAGCCACAAACAGTTAATGTCTGATGGCTGAATGGTTAACCCAAGCTTGGTAGCTCGGTGGGGAATTTCTGATACAGTATATAGTACATTGTGTAAAGGATACATTTTGCTGACATGTGTTGGGCTGACGCACCGAGTTAATGCTTTCTTAATTAGCACCCAGGCAGTATTCTGTTAATTAGCACTCAGCTAGTACATTGTTGATCAGTACTCAAGCGGTGCTGTGTTAATCAGCACCCAAGCGGTGCTGTGTTAATCAGCACCCAAGCGGTGCTGTGTTAATCAGCACCCAAGCGGTGCTGTGTTAATCAGCACCCAAGCGGTGCTGTGTTAATCAGCACCCAAGCGGTGCTGTGTTAATCAGCACCCAAGCGGTGCTGTGCTAATAAGCACACAAGCCATGCTGTGTTAATCAGTCCACTGATCTATGGTTAAAGATCACCAGAGGGTAGACATACAGCACTCCAGTCCTGTCAGTACAAACTCCGCCCTGTCTATAGTCTATACAACCTCAGCCCTGTCTATCTATAGTCTATACAACCTCAGCCCTGTCTATCTATAGTCTATGCAACCTCAGCCCTGTCTATAGTCTATGCAACATCAGCCCTGTCTATAGTCTATACAAACTCAGCCATGTCTATAGTCTATACAACATCAGCCCTGTCTATAGTCTATACAACCTCAGCCCTGTCTATAGTCAATGCAACATCAGCCCTGTCTATAGTCTCTACAACCTCAGCCCTGTCTATAGTCTATGCAACATCAGCCCTGTCTATAGTCTCTACAACCTCAGCCCTGTCTATAGTCTATGCAACATCAGCCCTGTCTATAGTCTCTACAAACTCAGCCATGTCTATAGTCTATACAACATCAGCCCTGTCTATAGTCTATACAACATCAGCCCTGTCTATAGTCTATACAACATCAGCCCTGTCTATAGTCTATGCAACATCAGCCCTGTCTATAGTCTATGCAACATCAGCCCTGTCTATAGTCTCTACAACCTCAGCCCTGTCTATAGTCTCTACAACCTCAGCCCTGTATATAGTCTCTACAACCTCAGCCCTATATATATTCTCTACAACCTCAGCCCTGTATATAGTCTCTACAACCTCAGCCCTGTCTATTGTCTCTACAACCTCAGCACTGTATAAAGTCTCTACAACCTCAGCCCATACAACCTTGTCTATAGTCAATACAACCTCAGCCCTGTCTATAGTCTATACAACCTTGTCTATAGTCTATACAAACTCAGCCTTGTCTAGTCTATACAACCTCAACCCTGTCTATAGTCTCTACAACCTCAGCCCTGTATATAGTCTCTACAACCTCAGCCCTGTCCATAGTCTATACAAACTCAGCCCTGTCTATAGTCAATACAACCTCAGCCCTGTCTATAGTCTATACAACCTCAGCCCTGTCTATAATCTATACAAACTCAGTCCTGTCTATAGTCTATACAAACTCAGCCCTGTCTATAGTCTATACAACCTCAGCCCTGTCTATAGTCTATACAAACTCAGCCATGTCTATAGTCTATACAAACTCAGCCATGTCTATAGTCTACACTAACTCAGCCCTGTCTATAGTCTATACAACCTCAGCCCTGTCTATAGTCTATACAAACTCAGCCCTGTCTATAGTCTATACAACCTCAGCCCTGTCTATAGTCTATACAATCTCAGCCCTGTCTATAGTCTATACAAACTCAGCCCTGTCTATAGTCTATACAAACTCAGCCCTGTCTATAGTCTATACAAACTCAGCCCTGTCTATAGTCTATACAAACTCAGCCCTGTCTATAGTCTATACAAACTCAGCCCTGTCTATAGTCTATACAAACTCAGCCCTGTTTATAGTCTATACAAACTCAGCCATGTCTATAGTCTATACAATCTCAGCCCTGTCCATAGTCTATACAAACTCAGCCCTGTCTATAGTCTATACAAACTCAGCCCTGTCTATAGTCTATACAACCTCAGCCCTGTCTATAGTCTATACCAATTCAGCCCTGTCTATAGTCTATACAAACTCAGCCCTGTCTATATTCTATACAACCTCAGCCCTGTCTATAGTCTATACAATCTCAGCCCTGTCTATAGTCTATACAAACTCAGCCCTGTCTATAGTCTATACAACCTCAGCCCTGTCTATAGTCTATACAAACTCAGCCCTGTCTATAGTCTATACAAACTCAGCCATGTCTATAGTCTATACAAACTCAGCCATGTCTATAGTCTATACTAACTCAGCCCTGTCTATAGTCTATACAACCTCAGCCCTGTCTATAGTCTATACAAACTCAGCCCTGTCTATAGTCTATACAACCTCAGCCCTGTCCATAGTCTATACAATCTCAGCCCTGTCTATAGTCTATACAAACTCAGCCCTGTCCATAGTCTATACAAACTCAGCCCTGTCTATAGTCTATACAAACTCAGCCCTCTCTATAGTCTATACAACCTCAGCCCTGTCTATAGTCTATACAAACTCAGCCCTGTTTATAGTCTATACAAACTCAGCCATGTCTATAGTCAATACAAACTCAGCCCTGTCTATAGTCTATACAACCTCAGCCCTGTCTATAGTCTATACAAACTCAGCCCTGTCTATAGTCTATACAAACTCAGCCCTGTCTATAGTCTATACAAACTCAGCCCTGTTTATAGTCTATACAAACTCAGCCCTGTCTATAGTCTATACAAACTCAGCCCTGTCTATAATCTATATAACCCCTGTCTGTAGTCTACACAACCTCAGCCCTGTATACAGTCTATACAACCTTAGCCCTGTCTATAGTCTATATAACCCCTGTCTGTAGTCTATACAAATGTAGCCCTGTCTATAGGCTATACAACCTCAGCCCTGTCTATAGTATATTTTACCCCTGTATGTAGTCTTTACAACCTCAGCCTTATCTGTAGTCTATACAACCTCAGCCTTATCTGTAGTCTATACAACCTCAGCCCTATCTGTAGTCTATACAACCTCAGCCTTGTCTATAGTCTATATAACCCCTGTTAGTAGTCTTTCCAACCTCAGCCCTGTCTATAGTCTATATAACCCCTGTTTGTAGTCTTTCCAACCTCAGCCCTGTATATAGTCTATATAACCTCAGCCCTGATTTTAGCCTGTACAATGTCAGCCCTCTTTGTAGTCTATACAACCTCAACCCTGTCTATAGTCTATACAACCTCAGCCTTGTATATAGTCTATACAACCTCAACCCTGTCTATAGTCTATACAACCTCAGCCCTGTATATAGTCTATACAACCTCAGCCCTGTATATAGTCTATACAAACTCAGCCCTGTATATAGTCTATACAAACTCAGCCCTGTCTATAGTCTATACAAACTCAGCCCTGTATATAGTCTATACAACCTCAGCCCTGTATATAGTCTATACAACCTCAGCCCTGTATATAGTCTATACAAACTCAGCCCTGTCTATAGTCTATACAACCTCAGCCCTGTCTTTATTCTAAACACTATCAGCCATGTCTTTATTCTAAACACTATCAGCCCTGTCTTTATTCTAAACACTATCAGCCATGTCTATAGCATGTAAAACCCCTGTCTGCCCAGTTTGAACAATAACCTCTGGATTATTACTCAGAACAGAAATGAACTCAAAGATTAACAAACATAAATGTAATATACTTCGGATGCCTATGGCTCACCATATTATTTTTTTGTTGTTGACAGAAACGTAAGAAATTGGCCTATTTAAATCAGATATTTGTTCAAAATTGGAAAATAATTGATTATTGCACACAATTTTGTTCAAATTCGCAAGAGCATGACTACTTGTATTCCAATTAGAACTATAGCTAAGGAATACGCACAGGTTTCCCAGGTGGACTGGAAATGACCTGTCGTAACCATTCAAAAAGTTCAGTATGCAACATTGGAACAGGTTTGGGCTTAACGCAGTTTAATTACCGAGTTAGTGTGTTGCAAGAGGTCATGGAACAGATTGCAATATCTGATTTAGTCCTTGTCACACTCCCCATTTTGAAAAAGTCAAAATCTATATCACAATAGCCAACCGAGTCCTACGCGTAAAGCGCGCATTCAGAAAGCAACGGACAGGGTAAAACACAGCTCTCGTCCTAAAAACAATAGAATATTAAATGAAGATCTAAAATACAGATACAGCTGCTCAACTTTTGTTTTCAATTCATAATCGGTTATTTCTCTACTTCTTCTTACCGTTGCCAATCTCTTTTACATCGCTCCTTTTCATGCAGAGCGGGACCTCCCGGGAGCGCAAACAACCTCTTCTCTCTAGGTCTCTCTCGTCTATTACCGCTCAGACGCGACTCCCGAGACACTGGAATCACCCCGAGACACGCGAAACCTCCCAGTTTATCTTCAATCATCCGCTTCTTTTACGCAACGCAGACCTCCTCTCAGGATGCAGATGATATATTGTGTCATTTCACCTTGCGGGCGTTCCTCTGGTCTCGGGAGCTTTCGTGATAACCCCATAAACCCACCTAACTATCTCGTGATCTCTGCTCACTGATTCGCTAAGGAACAGAACCACAGAGCGCCAGACAAATAGCGTATTCTGGAGTGGGTTATCGCAGACTTGCACCTGCCTCTGTACCACTTGTCTCTGCTCAACAAGAATCAAGAGTGACGGACTAGACTGGAGATAATCACTATATGTTTTCCTAATGTGAGGTAATAGGAACGGCGATACGTATTCTGGTTCAACACTTGTCTCTCCCACTCTTCTGGGTCCTAGAGATAACCTGTACCAAAGGGGAGAGATGAAATCACCCGAGATATGGACTGATAAGAGATAGGAGAATACTCTTTATACACGGAGTAGCCTAACCGAGTTTATACCGGGGGAGACATTGGGGATGAAGGGGTGTAATATAATGTGAAAATGTCTATTTCACGTGTGGTTTCCACTATATGTCAATGGAATAATAATAACATATATATAATTTCAGAAAAAAACATCACAATCATTTCTTATCTTCCGATAACAATTTATTTAGTTCGTGTAAAACAAATGCAGCTGTTTTTCATGCGTAATTTCAGGCGTACCAACAACAATTACCTTGCTAATCTGTCAATTATAAAATGTAGATAACAAGACAGATATAACAATATAGGTATAAACAACGTATCATCAACATATCAAAGGACTAACGTATTACATGATCACTGGACATGCAAGTGTCATTCCCTAGCCAACTAGTCATTTATCTACACATGAGACACACAGACAGTAAAAAAAAAACGCCTGTTACGCATTGTTCATGTATCCTTGAAGCCCCCCCAAAAAAGTCAAGCGCTTACCTTTCCTTTCCAAGTTCAACAGTCAATGAAATAAACTCAAATGGGAACTCCTTGAAATAGACCATGGACAATGTGATGACTTTTGAGCGTTTTTCCGGGCACAGAAGCAGGATGCTGTGGTGCGGGGGTTGTTGTATGTGGCTCCCCGCGATGAGGAGTCATCGATGTCATATTCACCCCTACAGAGTGCCGAACAGTGGAGGAAGTGTCGTGAGGAGTGGGTTCGAACAAACCGCTTAATGTTATTGTATTTCCAAATCCGGGAGCGAGAGAGAACCGAATCGGGAAGGTCAACGTCATAAAACTGTGTCCGTAAATGACGAATAGAGCGTTGAAGTAGCCAATAGAATACGTTTTTTTATTTTCTTCCTAGTATAGGCAAAGTATCTTTCAGTGACGGTTTGAAACTCCGGACCGCACCTCAAGAGCACCAGTGCTTTGTTATTTTCTGATATTTTCATAATTATTTTATTTTTTTCCTCTATTGACAGGTGGCTCTTCACAAACCCTGAGCACATCAGCAAAACATCGATTACAATCTTAGAGAAAAAATAAGAAAAAAAAACTGTAAATTGGATCAATATGGCATACATCATGTATACATCATACATCATGTATAATGATACATGAATAAATCAGTCAATCAGAAAATCCACTATATCCCACTGGTTTGAAACCATGCAATACTTTGACAGTCGCATCTCATATTGTAATTTCAAATTGTGTAAATAAATCAAAAATAAATCATGAATCTCTTCAGAATGTCAATTGATAATAAACCCACAGTGGATTGGTTAATGAGGAGGAAGTGTGTATTCGAGCAGGAGGTGTTTGTTTGTTTGTTTGTTTGTGTGTGTGTGTGTGTGTGTGTGTGTGTGTGTGTGTGTGTGCGCGCGCGCGTGTGTACGTGCACACACGTGTATGTATCTACAGCAAGAGGTGTGTGTGTATGTGTCTTTTTGTGTGTGTCGGTGTGTCTGTGTGTATCTACAGCAAGAGGTGTGTGTGTGTGTGTGTGTGTGTGTGTGTGTGTGTGTTCATCTAGAGCAGAATTTGTTGTGCTGTATCCTGGGGACACACAGAGGAGCAGTACAACACTAGAGAGAAACAAGAGCCTGGCCAATGCTCTGAGTGAGTAAGAGATGTGCGTGTGTGTGTGTTTCTGTGTGTGTGTGTGTATGTCAGTGCGTGCGTGCGTGCGTCTGTGTGTTTCTGTGTGTGTGTGTGTATGTCCGTGCGTGCGTGCGTGCGTCTGTGTGTTTCTGTGTGTGTGTGTAAGTCGGTGCGTGCGTGCGTCTGTGTGTTTTTGTGTGTGTGTATATGTCGGTGCGTGCGTGCGTCTGTGTGTTTCTGTGTGTGTGTGTGTGTGTCGCGTGCGTGTGTGTGTCGGTGTATGCGTGCATGTGTGTGTGTTTCTGTGTGTGTGTGTGTGTGTGTGTGTGTGTGTGTGTGTGTGTGTGTGTGTCGAGTGCGTGTGTGTGTGTCGGTGCATGCGTGCGTGCCTGCGTGTGTGTGCATATGTCTGTACATGTGCCTGTGCGTGACTGAACCTCCCTTGGTCCTTCGCCAGGCTTGATATATTTAACTCACTTTTCTTTCAAAACATGTAAGCTAAGTTTCAAGGTCTTCAGTGCACATTTGTACCGGTCCCCAAAGATGGTCAGTCTAATCGAAGTCCTGCAACGAAAGTCCCATTAAAGAGATGCCATTTCCATATTGATAAAGAGCTGATCTTGGACCAGACCGCAATGACAATCAGCTTCAAATTATGTCGGAGGTGAGTAGATGATTCAGTGTGAGTTGATCCCAAATGGCAGCTTATTCCCTATGTAGTGCACAACTTTTAAACTGGAGCCTTATGGGGTTTCTGAATGTCTTTGGAGAAAAGCAGTGCACTAAAAAGGGAAGAGGGTGTAATTTGGGAAATAGCTATGTATCAGGGGATTCGGTGGCACCTGATCGGAGCAAGTACCAATCTTGTCATTTCTATAAAATCTCAGGTCCTGTATTCTACTAAGCAGACCTTACTAGTCAGACATAGAAAATAAAGCCATGTGAGTCAGATACAAATGTACCAGTTAGATAAAACTTTACCAGTCAGATACAACTTTACCAGTCAGATACAGTCTTTACCAGTCAGATGCAGTCTTTACCAGTCAGATACAGTCTTTACAAGTTAGATACAACTTTACCAGTCAGATGCAGTCTTTACCAGTCAGACACAACTTTACCAGTCAGATGCAGTCTTTACCAGTTAGATACAACTTTACCAGTCAGATACAGTCTTTACCAGTCAGACACAACTTTACCAGTCAGATGCAGTCTTTACCAGTCAGATACAGTCTTTACCAGTCAGATACAACTTTACCAGTCAGATACAGTCTTTACCAGTTAGATACAACTTTACCAGTCAGATACAGTCTTTACCAGTCAGATACAGTCTTTACCAGTCAGATACAGTCTTTACCAGTCAGATGCAGTCTTTACCAGTCAGATGCAGTCTTTACCAGTCAGACACAAATTTACCAGTCAGATACAACTTTACCAGTCAGATACAACTTTACCAGTCAGATGCAGTCTTTAACAGTCAGATACAGTCTTTACCAGTTAGATACAGTCTTTACCAGTCAGATACAACTTTACCAGTCAGATACAGTCTTTACAATCAGATATATTCTTTAACTAACAGATATAACTTTTCCAGTCAGTCCGATGCAACTATACCAGTCAGATATAGCCTTTAAAATCAGATGCATTCTTTAGCAATCAGATACAACTTTACCAGTCAGAAACAGCCTTTACCCATCAGATACAACTTTACCCATCAGATACAACTTTACCCATCAGATACAACTTTACCAGTCAGATACAGTCTTTACCAGTCAGATACAGTCTTTACCAGTCAGATACAGTCTTTACCAGTTAGATACAGTCTTTACCAGTTAGATACAACTTTACCAGTCAGATACAGCCTTTACCAGTCAGATACAGCCTTTACCAGTCAGATACAGTCTTTACCAGTCAGATACAACTTTACCAGTCAGATACAACTTTACCAGTCAGATACAGTCTTTACCAGTCAGATACAGTCTTTACCAGTCAGATACAGTCTTTACCAGTCAGATACAGTCTTCACCAGTCAGATACAACTTTACCAGTCAGATACAGTCTTTACCAGTCAGATACAGTCTTTACCAGTCAGATACAGTCTTTACCGGTCAGATACAGCCTTTACCAGTCAGATACAGTCTTTACCAGTCAGATACAGTCTTTACCAGTCAGATACAACTTTACCAGTCAGATACAACTTTACCAGTCAGATACAGCCTTTACCAGTCAGATACAGTCTTTACCAGTTAGATACAACTTTACCAGTCAGATACAGTCTTTACCAGTCAGATACAGTGTTTACCAGTCAGATACAACTTTACCAGTCAGATGCAGTCTTTACCAGTTAGATACAACTTTACCAGTCAGATACAGTCTTTACCAGTCAGACACAACTTTACCAGTCAGATGAAGTCTTTACCAGTCAGATGCAGTCTTTACCAGTCAGATACAGTCTTTACCAGTCAGATACAGTCTTTACCAGTCAGATACAGTCTTTACCAGTCAGATACAAATTTACCAGTCAGATACAGCCTTTACCAGTCAGATACACCTTTAACAGTCAAATACAGCCTTTACCAGTCAGATACAGTCTTTACCAGTCAGATACAACTTTACCCATCAGATACAGTCTTCACCAGTCAGATACAACTTTACCAGTCAGATACAGTCTTTACCAGTCAGATAAGTCTTTACCAGTCAGATACAACTTTACCAGTCAGATGCAGTCTTTACAATCAGATATATTCTTTAACTAACAGATATAACTTTTCCAGTCATTCCGATGCAACTATACCAGTCAGATATAGCCTTTAAAATCAGATGCATTCTTTAGCAATCAGATACAACTTTACCAGTCAGAAACAGCCTTTACCCATCAGATACAACTTTACCCATCAGATACAACTTTACCCATCAGATACAACTTTACCAGTCAGATACAGTCTTTACAATCAGATATATTCTTTAACTAACAGATATAACTTTTCCAGTCAGTCCGATGCAACTATACCAGTCAGATATAGCCTTTAAAATCAGATGCATTCTTTAGCAATCAGATACAACTTTACCAGTCAGAAACAGCCTTTACCCATCAGATACAACTTTACCCATCAGATACAACTTTACCCATCAGATACAACTTTACCAGTCAGATACAGTCTTTACCAGTCAGATACAGTCTTTACCAGTCAGATACAGTCTTTACCAGTTAGATACAGTCTTTACCAGTTAGATACAGTCTTTACCAGTCAGATACAGTCTTTACAAGTCAGATACAGTCTTCACCAGTCAGATACAACTTTACCAGTCAGATACAGTCTTTACCAGTCAGATACAGTCTTTACCAGTCAGATACAGCCTTTACCAGTCAGATACAGTCTTTACCAGTCAGATACAGTCTTTACCAGTCAGATACAACTTTACCAGTCAGATACAACTTTACCAGTCAGATACAGTCTTTACCAGTCAGATACAGTCTTTACCAATTAGATACAACTTTACCAGTCAGATACAGTCTTAACCAGTCAGATACAGTCTTTACCAGTCAGATACAACTTTACCAGTCAGATGCAGTCTTTACCAGTTAGATACAACTTTACCAGTCAGATACAGTCTTTACCAGTCAGACACAACTTTACCAGTTAGATGCAGTCTTTACCAGTCAGATGCAGTCTTTACCAGTCAGATACAGTCTTTACCAGTCAGATACAGTCTTTACCAGTCAGATACAGTCTTTACCAGTCAGATACAAATTTACCAGTCAGATACAGCCTTTACCAGTCAGATACACCTTTAACAGTCAAATACAGCCTTTACCAGTCAGATACAGTCTTTACCAGTCAGATACAACTTTACCCATCAGATACAGTCTTTACCAGTCAGATACAACTTTACCAGTCAGATACAGTCTTTACCAGTCAGATAAGTCTTTACCAGTCAGATACAACTTTACCAGTCAGATGCAGTCTTTACCAGTCAGACACAACTTTACCAGTCAGATACAGTCTTTACCAGTCAGATAAGTCCATACCAGTCAGATACACCTTTAACAGTCAAATAGAGCCTTTACCAGTCAGATACAACTTTACCAGTCAGATAAGTCCATACCAGTCAGATACAACTTTACCAGTCAGATGCAGTCTTTACAATCAGATATATTCTTTAACTAACAGATATAACTTTTCCAGTCAGTCCGATGCAACTATACCAGTCAGATATAGCCTTTAAAATCAGATGCATTCTTTAGTAATCAGATACAACTTTACCAGTCAGAAACAGCCTTTACCCATCAGATACAACTTTACCCATCAGATACAACTTTACCCATCAGATACAACTTTACCAGTCAGATACAGTCTTTAACAGTCAAATACAGTCTTTACCAGTCAGATACACCTTTAACAGTCAAATACAGCCTTTACCAGTCAGATACAGTCTTTACCAGTCAGATACAACTTTACCCATCAGATACAGTCTTTACCAGTCAGATACAACTTTACCAGTCAGATACAGTCTTTACCAGTCAGATAAGTCTTTACCAGTCAGATTCAACTTTACCAGTCAGATACAGTCTTTACCAGTCAGATACAACTTTACCAGTCAGATACAGTCTTTACCAGTCAGATAAGTCTTTACCAGTCAGATTCAACTTTACCAGTCAGATACAGTCTTTACCAGTCAGATAAGTCTTTACCAGTCAGACACAACTTTACCAGTCAGATACAGTCTTTACCAGTCAGATACAGTCTTTACCAGTCAGATACAGTCTTTACCAGTCAGATACAGTCTTTACCAGTCAGATACAGACTTTACCAGTCAGTTCCAACTTTACCAGTCAGATACAGACTTTACCAGTAATATACAGCTTTACCAGTCAGTTACAACTTTACCAGTCAGATACAGTCTTTACCAGTCAGACACAACTTTACCAGTCAGATACAGTCTTTACTAGTCAGATGCAGTCTTCACCAGTCAGATACAACTTTACCAGTCAGATATAGCCTTTACAATCAGATACATTCTTTAGCAATCAGATACAACTTTACCAGACAATCCGACGCAACTTTACCAGTTAGATATAGCCTTTACCAGTCAGATAGAACATTTCGAGTCAGATAAAACTTTACCACTTACATAAAACTTTAACTGTCAGAAAAAACTTTACCCATCAGATCAAACTTTGCCAGTCAGATACAAATTTACCAGTCAGATACAGCCTTTACCAGTCAGATACAGTCTTTACCAGTCAAATACAGCCTTTACCAGTCAGATACAGCTTGATCTGTCAGTCAGACACAACTTTACCCATCAGATACAGTCTTTACAAGTCAGATACAGTCTTCACCAGTCAGATACAGTCTTTACCAGTCAGATACAGCCTTTACCAGTCAGATACAGCTTGATCTGTCAGTCAGACACAACTTTACCCATCAGATACAGTCTTTACAAGTCAGATACAACTTTTCCAGTTAGATACAGTCTTTACCAGTCAGATACAGTCTTTACCAGTCAGATACAACTTTACCAGTCAGATACAGTCTTTACCAGCCAGATACAGCCTTTAACAGTCAGATACAACTTTACCAGTCAGATACAGTCTTTACCAGTCAGATACAGCCTTTACCAGTCAGATACAGTCTTTACCAGTCAGATACAGCCTTTACCAGTCAGATACAGCCTTTACCAGTCAGATACAGCCTTTACCAGTCAGATACAATTTTACCCATCAGATACAGTCTTTACAAGTCAGATACAACTTTACCAGTCAGATAAAACTTCACCAGTCAGATACAACTATACCAGTCAGAAATAGCCTTTAAAATCAGATGCATTCTTTAGCAATCAGATACAACTTTACCAGTCAGAAACAGCCTTTACCCATCAGATAAAACTTTACCAGTCAGATACAGTCTTTACCAGTCAGATACAGTCTTTACCCATCAGATACAACTTTACCCATCAGATACAACTTTACCAGTCAGATACAACTTTACCAGTCAGATACAGTCTTTACCAGTCAGATACAACTTTACCCATCAGATACAGTCTTTACCAGTCAGATACAACTTTACCAGTCAGATACAGTCTTTAACAGTCAGATAAGTCTTTACCAGTCAGATTCAACTTTACCAGTCAGATGCAGTCTTTACAATCAGATATATTCTTTAACTAACAGATATAACTTTTCCAGTCAGTCCGATGCAACTATACCAGTCAGATATAGCCTTTAAAATCAGATGCATTCTTTAGCAATCAGATACAACTTTACCAGTCAGAAACAGCCTTTACCCATCAGATACAACTTTACCCATCAGATACAACTTTACCCATCAGATACAACTTTACCAGTCAGATACAGTCTTTACCAGTCAGATACAGTCTTTACCAGTCAGATACAGTCTTTACCAGTCAGATACAGTCTTTACCAGTCAGATACAGTCTTTACCAGTCAGATACAGTCTTTACCAGTCAGATACAGCCTTTACCAGTCAGATACAGCCTTTACCAGTCAGATACAGTCTTTACCAGTCAGATACAACTTTACCAGTCAGATACAGTCTTTACCAGTCAGATACAGTCTTTACCAGTCAGATACAGTCTTTACCAGTCAGATACAGTCTTCACCAGTCAGATACAACTTTACCAGTCAGATACAGTCTTTACCAGTCAGATACAACCTTTACCAGTCAGATACAGTCTTTACCAGTCAGATAAAGCCTTTACCAGTCAGACACAACTTTACCAGTCAGATAAACCTTCACCAGTCAGCTATAACTTTACCAGTCAGATACAGTCTTTACCAGTCAGATACAACTTTACCCATCAGATACAGTCTTTACAAGTCAGATACAACTTTACAAGTCAGATACAGTCTTTACCAGTCAGATACAGTCTTTACCAGTCAGATACAGTCTTTACCAGTCAGATACAGTCTTTACCAGTCAGATACAGACTTTACCAGTCAGTTCCAACTTTACCAGTCAGATACAGACTTTACCAGTCAGATACAGCTTTACCAGTCAGTTACAACTTTACCAGTCAGATACAGTCTTTACCAGTCAGATACAGTCTTTACTAGTCAGATGCAGTCTTCACCAGTCAGATACAACTTTACCAGTCAGATATAGCCTTTACAATCAGATACATTCTTTAGCAATCAGATACAACTTTACCAGACAATCCGACGCAACTTTACCAGTTAGATATAGCCTTTTCCAGTCAGATAGAACATTTCGAGTCAGATAAAACTTTACCCACTTACATAAAACTTTAACTGTCAGAAAAAAACTTTACCCATCAGATCAAACTTTGCCAGTCAGATACAAATTTACCAGTCAGATACAGCCTTTACCAGTCAGATACAGCCTTTACCAGTCAGATACAGTCTTTACCAGTCAGATACAGCCTTTACCAGTCAGATACAGCTTGATCTGTCAGTCAGACACAACTTTACCCATCAGATACAGTCTTTACAAGTCAGATAACAGTCTTCAACCAGTCAGATACAGCCTTTACCAGTCAGATACAGCCTTTACCAGTCAGATACAGCTTGATCTGTCAGTCAGACACAACTTACCCATCAGA